>NC_133334.1:6309047-6502331 GCF_042186555.1 Aquarana catesbeiana | reverse complement strand
AGCGTCATGCGTTGTTTTGCGACGCAGTTTTGCGTGCACGTTATACAGTCAGGCGTGTGAGGAGCCGAGAAACAATCTCTAGCAATCTCCTTGGACAGGTAACACAGCGGCAGCCTTCTGGAGTTTTCCATTACATGGCCGGACGCCTCCTGTTACATGGCAGTAGTCTCTTCTTAGAATGGTAGCAGTCTCTAGCAGTCTCCTGTAACATGGCGGCAATCATTAGCAGTGGCGTCACCAGAGTTGGGGTCACCTGGTGCAGTAAAACATGGTGTCTCCTCCATCAGAACCCCCCCAATCGGGCTCTCTGGTGTCACCCCCAACAACACCCCCCACCCCACCAGTCTCTCTCCTGTGTCCTGCAGGGCGCTGGGCAGGCTAGTTTTGCTGTCACGGATGGGGGGTGAAACTTTCACGGCCGGATATCAGTTCGGACTTGATGGTGTCTTATCCCTCTGGCGGGTGTCATCGGGTGCAGGACCCCCCTCTGCACCCCCATAGCAACGCCACTGATATTTACCAGTGCTCTGTAAGACTGTGAGAAACAGTCTCTAGCAGTTTTCTGTGACGTGGTAGCCATCTCTCGCTGTCTCCTGTAACATGGCAGTAATCTCTAGTAGTTTCCTAGAAGATCGAAGCGTCTCTAACTGTCTCCTGTAACATAGAGGCAGTCTTTAGTTATGTATATGCCAATAGATTGCCAGCGTTCCACAGCCCACAATAAGACTCCACTATGTCCAGATTGCTTGCATACAGGAATGACATCAATAGAGTGACTGCTTCCTTGTATGCAAGCAGGCTTTAGCAGTTTCCTGTGACAAGGCAGCAATAGCAATCTCTAGTTGTCTCCTCTAAGATGGCAGCAGTCTCTTGTAACATAGCGTCAGTCTCTAGAAGTATCTTGTAACATGGCAGAAAACTCTAGTGGGGCGTACACACAGGCGGACTTTCCAACTGACTTTTGACAGACTTCCAACTGACTTTTTCTTTACGAACGGACTTGTTTACACACGACCGGACTTTCCGGCAGAATATATCCGCCGGTCTTCCCGACAGAGTTACGACGGACTTTCCAAATGAACGGACTTGCCCACACACGAACAAGTCCGTTCATTTTGAACGTGACTCGGGTACGACGGGACTAGAAAAGGAAGTCAATCTCGCCGCTTTTATCAGCGAGATTGACACCTTGCGAGCCCCGTCGCGGGGCATACCAGGCCCTTAGATTTGGCATGGATTTTAAGGGGAACCCCCTACGCCAAAAAATCCAAACCAAACCCTTATCCGAGCACACAGCCCGGCCGGTGAGGAAAGGGGGTGGAGACGAGCGAGCGCCCCCCCCCCCTCCTGAGCCGTACCAGGCCGCATGCCCTCAGCATGGGGGGTGGGTGCTTTGGGGGAGGGGGGCGCCCTGTGGCCCCCCCCCACCCCAAAGCACCTTGTCCCCATGTTGATGAGGACAAGGGCCTCTTCCCGACAACCCTGGCCGTTGGTTGTCGGGGTCTGTGGGCGAGGGGCTTATCGGAATCCGGGAGCCCCCTTTAATAAGGGGGCCCCCAGATCCCGGCCCCCCACTCCATGTGAATGAGTATGGGGTACATGATCGTACCCCTACCTATTCACCTAGGGAAAAAGTGTCAATAAAAAAACCACACTACACAGGTTTTTAAAGTAATTTATTAGACAGCTCCAGGGGTCTTCTTCCGACTTCGGGGGTCTTCTTCCGACTTCGCCGCTCTCTCCGGCCTCTTCTCCCGGTGTCCAGTTCTTCTCCTGCTCTCCGGCCTCTTCTCCCGGTGTCCGCTTCTTCTCCCACTCTCCGGCCTCTTCCCCCGGTGTCCGGTTCTTCTGCCGGCTCCTCCGCTATCTTCTGCCGCTCTTTTGCTAGCGGTGGCCTGGACTTCTGTGTCATCTTCTTCCCTCTTCTCTTCTTCTGATGTTGACACAACGCTCTCTCCCGCTGTAATGCTGTGTGAGCGCTCCGCAATGACTTATAAAGGGGGTGACCCCCGCCCCCTTATGACGTCACAGTCCCGTGGCATGTTGGGACTGTGACGTCATAAGGGGGCGTGGTCACCGGGTGATGTTGAGCGCGAGATGTAGTACCCTGCCCTTGCGTCGTATCTGGTCTGTCGGACCAGCATACAGACTAACGGGCTTTCCGTTAGGAAATGAGTCCGGCGGAGTTACGACGTAAAGATTTGAAGCAGGTTTCAAATCTAAAGTCCGTCGGATTTCCGACCGAAGCGGTCCGTCGGAAGTCCGATGCAGCCCACACACGGTCAGATTGTCCGCCGGATTCAGGTCCGTCGGAAAGTCCGCCCGTGTGTACGCTGCATAGCAGTCTCCAGTAATTTAGGTGTAGTCTCTTGTAACATAGGAACAATCTTTAGCAATTTTTTTGTGATATGGCAGCAGTCTCTAGCACTCTCCTCTACCATGACAGCAGTCTCTAGCACTCTCCTCTACCATGACAGCAGTCTCTTTTACCATGGCAGCAGTCCCTAGCAGTCTCTTTTACCATGGCAGCAGTCTCTAGCAGTCTCCTCTACCATGGCAGCAGTCTCTAGCACTCTCCTCTACCATGGCAGCAGTCTCTAGCACTCTCCTCTACCATGGCAGCAGTCTCTAGCACTCTCTTCTACCATGGAAGCAGTCTCTTGCAGTCTCTTTTACCATGGCAGCAGTCTCTAGCAGTCTCTAGCAGTCTATTTTAGCAGTCTCTAGCAGTCTCTTTTACCATGGCAGCAGTCTCTAGCACTCTCCTCTATCATGGCAGCAGTCACTAGCAGTCTCTTTTACCATGGCAGCAGTCTCTAGCAGTCGCTTCTACCATGGCAGCAGTCTCTAGCAGTCTCTTCTACCATGGCAGCAGTCTCTAGCAGTCTCTTCTACCATGGCAGCAGTCTCTAGCAGTCTCTTCTACCATGGCAGCAGTCTCTAGCAGTCCCCTCTACCATAGAAGCAGTCTCTAGCAGTCCCCTCTACCATGGCAGCAGTCTCTAGCAGTCTTTTCTACCATGGCAGCAGTCTCTAGCAGTCCCCTCTACCATAGAAGCAGTCTCTAGCAGTCTACTATGACATGCCAGAAGTATCTATCTAGTAGTTTTCTGTGGCTCGGCAACAGTTGCCTGTATGTCTTAGTGAACATGACAGTCTCCTGTAACAAGACAGTTCTTTCTGGTATCCTGACAGAGGTAAACACAGACATAGAGAATCAGGAAAAAGTTCCAGCGGTCGGGTTGCAGGCGCGGGGGCGGGTTCAGGTCACCCTCCGCAGTCCTGCGTTTGGAATGGAACTTGGATTCTTTCTATCCGGGGAAGGAAATTAGATGAAAACAGATAACAGTCTCTGCGAAATGTCAGGCTGATCAGTTTTGTCAAGAAAAGTGCAGACGAGCCGAGTTCGCGGTGAGCAGCGTGTGATGTTTGGCCTTTTCTAGGGAGCCGGTTAAGCCCATAAGTTGTCTCTAAGCCTCTCTGCGGTGCTGCCCTTTAAATTCTGGACTTCTGGAGCCGTTAAGGTGAGACGTGCAACCGATCAGAGAGGCCTGGCTGGGGTGATTGCTGCCGGAGTACCTCCTAATCTGTCCTGAGCAACCGGGGCAGGAGACATGTTGCAGATCTGCCTGAGTGACAGCAGTGGTGCCTCCTAAAGGAACAGGGGTCGTTGTAACCCCTTCCTCCCATATATATATATGTAGCCAGGTGCTTGGCTAAGAACGGAGAGTGAGAGAAACACTGGCTGCAGCTGCACTCTGTAGCTGCTGCTCTGTGGTGCTGAACTGGTTAACAGTTATATCAGCCAGAGGAAGGG
The DNA here is from genome assembly GCF_042186555.1 of Aquarana catesbeiana. Classification (NCBI taxonomy): domain Eukaryota; kingdom Metazoa; phylum Chordata; class Amphibia; order Anura; family Ranidae; genus Aquarana; species Aquarana catesbeiana. The sequence continues at coordinate 6,498,514 of NC_133334.1, read as the reverse complement.
AGCTCCTGAGCAAGAAGAGTTCAATAGACTGAGTCAGGCAACAGTGCACTGTGGGACCTGTAGTCCAGAGGAGGGACTCTACTGCATGGGCCCTGTGGCCCTTCAGCTGTTGTGGAACTACAAGTCCCATCGTGTACTGTAATCATGAGCTTTTGAACTGCATTTCCCAGAGGAAGAATGCTGGGAAGAGGGGAAAGAGCTGTATTTTTTCAGGCTGTATAGGACATAGCTTCCTCTTGCCATGAGGAGGACTGGAGAGAGCACATCGCCGTTCAATGTGCACCATAATTGCTGCATATCAGCGACCTGAGCAGGATCCTGAGCACTGAGTTTGGGGGTGCCGACAGCCAGAGTCACCTGGGTTTCAGATCAGATAGTGGACTAATTACTGTGTGTGACTGGATGGTGGGCTGCAATATCGCTTGGACTGGGGAGCTGCTGCTGTAGGGATTTACTATACTATCTGCTGCTAGGGACACTGAGCCCTTTAGGAACTGTCCATACAGCCATCTAGTAGCCTTATTGCTGCCTGCAGGCTTGACTGGGATTATTCTCATGTGCATCAACAGTACAACAAGGCCCCAACACTAGCCAGGTGAAGAGTTAGGTCTACAAACGTCCCATTAACATGTGCTACTCGGAGAACTTCACCTACTGCTTATGCTAGGGGGGGTACCTCTCAGGGGACATTGGACCATATCCTAGCCATTCTCCTAGAGTGTACTCTAGACTAGTTATAGTATTATTATTTACATTGCAGTTAATGCCTCTATGCTGTTTATTGCTGAATTATGAGTTCATCCCAGTCTAGTGGTACAGAACTCTCTTCTAAGTTACCTCGGCATAGCAATTATACTGTCTAGCAGACGGTGTCTGAATCTACCTTCTGTGTGCTCATTTGTACCTATACTCATGTTCCTATAAGTGCTTGTAGTGACTGCCCTTTAACCGGGTGTGTCAGAGGGGCTTGGGGTGTTCTTGGAGTCAAGGAGCAGAACAGAGAACCCAAATTACTAAGAGGCTCCTTCCTGGGTAGCACTACGTGTGGCAGCGCAGAAGTAAACTTTAATCCTGTGCTTCCACATACATGCATCTGGCTGGATTTGCTCTTCCGTGCTAGGATCACACTGAATTGCACACCCCCAGCACTGTGACCGCACTGCCACCGGCAGCTCCCAGACTGTTTCCGGTTGGGAGTTGGTTGCATGGACGTTAGATCACATGACCAGCGTGACAGCTAATAGCAGTGATCATAGGATCAGGAAGCTAGCAGCCCACTACAGTCTGCCCCCCACAATGTCCTCACTACGTCTTCCCGAGCCCGGGAACAGGCCTCCTTTTTTTTCCACCAAGCCCTGGTGATCCTGGGATATGTAGTTAAAATGCCATTTTGAAACACAGGCTCAGTCTGTCTGGGGACTACATTCCCACAAGTCTGAATTCTCCTCTTGTTACTCCCAGAATGCACAGCTGTTCACGTCCTCTTCCTCTGTGTTCCCTGGGTGGTGGTCGAGGCTTAAACGGTCTGCACACAGCCCTATTACCACAGTGTCCTCCTTCTCCTCTTTCTCACAGCCTCTCCTGTGCTTGACAACTTGAGGGGAGGGGAGGAAGTGCAGGGCAGGAGCACTAATAATAGTCCAGACCCTGCTCGGCAGAGTGTGGGATCCGCCATATTGGCCTCGGCAGAATGTAGGATCTGCCATAATGGCCTCGGAGTGAACGTGGGATCCGCCATAATGGCCTAAGCAGAGTGTGGGATCCACCATAATGGCCTCAGTAGAGTGTAGGATCCACCATAATGGCCTCAGCATAGTGTGGGATGCTCCATAATGGCCTCTGTAGAGTTTGGGATCCACCACAATGGCCTTGGTATAGTGCGGGATTCGCCATAATGGTCTCGGCAGAGTGTGGGATCCACCATAATGGCCTCGGTAGAGTGTGGGATCCATCATAATGGCCTCGGCATAGTGTGGGATGCGCCATAATGGCCTCTGTAGAGTGCAGGATCCGCCATAATGGCCTCAGCAGACTGTGCGATCCACTATAATGGCCTTGGCAGAATGTAGGATCCACCATAATGGCCTCGGTATAATGTGAGATCCACCATAATGGCCTCGGCATAATGGCCTTGGCAAAATATCGGATTGACCATAATGGCCTGGGCAGAGTGTAGGATCCACCATAATGGTCTCGGCATAGTGTGGAATGCGCAATAATGGCCTCGGTGTCAGTGGGAGGAATATTGACCCAACACTGGTGTCAGTGGAAGGAATAGTGACCCATCATTGGTGTCAGTGGGAGGAATAGTGCCCATCATTGGTGTCAGTGGGAGGAATAGTGCCCCATCATTGATATCAGTGGGAGGATTAGTGCCCCATCATTGGTGTCAGTGAAATGAATGTTTATCTGGCAGGGTAAACCGGATGATTTATTTTCACCTTTTCATCAAATATGGCGGCAGGGAACCGGACACATTTATTCTGTGGATTCTTTTGCCAATTAGAGAGGCAACATTTATGTTTAGGATAATTCACATAACCCCCAAACCAGATTTAGGCCTTGTGAGATCCACCATAATGTCCTTGGCAGAGTGTAGGGTCCACTATAATAGTCTTGGCATAGTGTGGGATGCGCAATAATGGCCTCGGTAGAGTGTAGGATCCACCATAATGGCCTTGCCAGATCTTGGAACCCCGCCACAGAGACTTCACCACTGGAGTCCCTGATAAATAGAAGAAATAATTGGGTAGATGGGTCAATCTTCCTTTTTGGTGGGAGTAATCTTTAATAAAAAAAAATATAAAAGTTAATGTTGTTCTCATGTCAACTGAACACCAACCACTGGAAAATAAAATAAGCCCAGGAGATTTATTTTAGGGTGGAGTTGTCTCTGCAGCATTTCCCCTAAAGCTTTCCTTATATCTCTCATTTCTCCGTAACCTTTTATTCGGTCGCAGCGTAGACGGAGCGCCCATTAGACGCCGGGATCGTTCTCGCGTGCAGTAATAGAGTTTTATCGTTTTGTTACAAATGAATAATCTCATCTAATTGTTTTTAACTTTTCACTGGGACTTGGCAGAGCTCTCGGACGAGATCCAACGCCTTTAACGGTGCTGAGTTTTTCATTACGCGAAGCTCAATACTATGGGAATACCGAAATGGATATTTCCTCCAGAAGGAGATGGCGCGGTTATATGATATGGACTTGCTGGGTATGAATAATGCTTAACGGAGCTCTTTAATTATTTTCTTAGGTGAGTTACAAATACTTCTGAACTGACGGTAGAGCCCTGGTAGGCACGCCTCCTTCTTGTTATCCAATGGGACCCCTCTCTACTGGTGGCCAGAGCTCCTTATTTCATAATGAGTGGAGGGTGAGGGCTGTGTTGGGGCTCAAAAGTCAGAGAAATGAAAGCCAATGGTTTGTTGAAGACAGCTCAGTTTGGAGGATCACAGGCCACACAGAAAAAGACGTGACCATTCATGGTACTTTTTGAGGGCTGTAGTAAGGATGAGCAAAACCAACAGTTGGTTTTAAGTTAACAATGATAGGTTAAGGGTAGGGAAGAGCCTCCAGTTCGGTCCAAAAACAAGCACTGTGTACCAGGCCCAGACTGGCCATAGGGCACACTGGGTCACATGTCTCAACAAGAGATGGCAATTATGACAGACTACCGAGTACTCCTCCGGCAGCCCCAGAGACATCCCCATCACAGGCTCATCATACTCCTCCGCCTGCCTCGTAAACGCCAGCAGGTCCGGGGAACCGATCATACTCGTCTGAGCTCAGCCAGTAAGAGGAACCTGCTCTACCTTACGGGGGGCATATTGGAGACCACATGACTCCCCTTTGACTTTACTCATGGGGAGAGCCCCTTCAGCCAAGTTTCTTCCCCTGGTGAACGAGACGAGCCAAGGACTCCCAGCTAGCCATCGCCGAGCACACAAACCCCTCCCAGAGGCTGATTTGCGATAAAATAGCGATGTGGGGAATGTCGGGAAATGTAGCTTTATGACAGTCACATGACTCCCCGACTGCCTCTCAAGCCGCGGTCACGTGCCAATGCCCAGGCCTATTTTTTGTCCGAGTCTGGGCCTGCTGTATATCCTCACATAGTGTGAAAGCAGTATCTGGGGTGCTCTTATTATTAAAGTGGGCTTCCAGATACGGATAGGCCACCGCCCGCAGACCCCCACAAACACCAGGCCAGGGTTGTGGGGAAGAGGCCCTTTTTCTTATCCACATGGAGACCAGGTGCTTTCCTGGATATGTAGTTCGAGTGCTCAGATCGATCTGGGGGTTCATCTCTACCCTTAACCTATCATCCTTAACTTAAAACCAACTGGCTATTGATATGCATAATGAGGACTCGTCACCTGTCCAATGCTGTCACATAGAGGGCTTGTTAGCTCCCTTATGATAGCAATAAAATGTATTATAAAAATAAAGCATAAAAAAAGAATAATCCAACAAAATAAATAAAAATAAAATAAAAACGCATACATTTTTTGTACATTTTAATAAAAATAAATAAATAAATAAAATAATGTAAAAAATGTTTTTAAAGCACCCCTGTCACCCTCATGCACATACCAAAAAAAAAAGCACAGCATAGGGCGAGCATGTGTATGTAACCCTCAATTGCACGTGTGAGGTATGTGACGCCTATAGAGAATTTGGGCTACCATAGTTTATTTTATTTTTTTTTTTTTTGCAATTTCACGGGCGTGCGCAATTTTAAGACTTGACATGCTTGGTATCTATTTACTCGATGCAACCCAATGTTTTAAATTGTACCCTAAAAAATTTGGAATAATATTGTGTTTGCTTGCACTAAAGTGTATTTTTTCCTGAAAATAAGATAAAGGGTAAAAAAATTGATAAGTAGAGCATAGAATTAAAAAAAGAAATGAATAAAATAAAGAAAAAAATAAATAAATAAAAATCCATAAAAAAAAGAATTAAATAAAATGAAAAATAAAATAAAAAAGCATTTAAAAATTCAATAAAATAAAGAATAATAACTAAAACTATTTTTTTAAACCAGCCCTGTTAACCCACGTACACATCCTATAAAAAAAGAAGTGCAGCACAGGATGAGCACAAGTATGTAATCCTCAATTGCACGACACATGAGGAATGCAATGCTTATAGAGAATTTTGGCTACCGTTGTTTTTTTTTCTTGGGGGGGGGGGGTTTGCGTCTTCACGGGCATGCGCAATTTTAAGGCTTGACATGTTTGGTATCTATTTACTCGATGCAACTCAATGTTTTAAATTTTATCCTAAAAAATTGGATATAATATTGTGTTTACTTGCACTAAAATTCACTTTAGTGTTGTTTTTCCTGAAAAAAAGATAAAGGGTAAAAAAATTGATAAATAGAGCATAGAATTTTTTTATTAGAAAAAATAATAAAAGAAAGAAAAAAAATTAACTAGAAATCCATTAAAAAAAAAGAATTAAATAAAATAAAGAAAAATAAAATTTTATTCTAAAATTTTGGCTACCATTGTTTTTTTTTTTTGTTTTTTTGCGACTTCACGGGCATGCACAATTTTAAGACTTGACATGTTTGGTATCTATTTACTCGATGCAACCCAATGTTTTACATTTTAACCAAAAATTGCGTATAATATTGTGTTTGCTTAAGGTAAAATTAATTTTAGTGTCTTTTTTTTTTCCCCCTGAAAATAAGCGTTTGATAAATAACTATACAAATATGGCACATAAAAATATGAAAACTACCACTATTTTATTCTCCAGGGTCTCTGCTTTTAAAAAATAAAATATGTGGGGCTTACAGTCATTTCTAGCAAAATAAATGCATAATTTAACATGTAAAAAAAAAAAAAAAAAATAGCCCCGGTAGGCACACGGTTAATAAAAGCCATCCAATCCTAGTAATAATTTTGGCCCACCATGATTTACATTGTATCTATATGGAGTAAATATTTAAAGTGAACTGTCTGTTGTATAAAAGGCAGCGCCACCCCCCCCCCCCCCATCATCCATTAGTCGTGACGCAGTGACAGATTCGCCATTAAAGCTCGCTGTTAACATCTGTGTATGGTGGCGGCCGGTGATTGTGTCATTTTGTTCGCTAGACAGAGTATTGGCTTCAGACGGCGAGCTGATTGCATATTATAAAAGATCGCGTCCCGATCGTACGGGTGAACAGTAATTGCTGGTTAATGGTCTAAAACGCTTCCGGAAGGAAAATAAACCTCGGCGCGCGGCGAGGGGACATTAAAAGGGTTATCGTGTAGATCGAAATTCTAGATAACGCCAAGATGGATCCCGAATGGCCTCCTGAAAAAAAAGGGGGCGCTATCTCTTTGATGGAACGCACGCCGCGATAAGACAGCCCAGCATGCAAATCGCCGCGCCACAAAACCCGCCGAAGAAGTTTTCTATCTCCAGAAGAGAACGCAGAAGACATTTCTCTGTTTCCAGCATTAATGGCCGCCCCACATTGGCGGCTCTCTGGAAAGTAAAAACGCGGGGGGGGGCGTCTTCACATAAGTGCATCATTCGGGAACCATTAAAGGCGCACGGTTTACGGCAACGAGGTCGGCGGATGTGCCATTCGCTCATACGGATACGCGGCGCGCGTTTTCCTCTTGTATTTCGATTTAAGATATATCAATCTGGGAATGTTGAGTGTTAGACATGTGCACTGCCGATAAATTCGTTTGTTTTCCTTTGTTTCATTTGTTTTTTTTTTTTTCGTTTTTCGGGTCATTTGTTAAGATTGAAATTCGTTATTTGGAGTAAATTCGGAACTTCGTAAAAATTCCAATTCGTTATGTTCGTTCGTTTTAGATGCAGTATTCGGAAATTCGAAAACTCAAAAATAGAAACTAACTAACAATAACGCCGAAATTCGACAAATTCGTTAATTCGAAAATATTCAAATGAGCTAAAACCCGCTTTAATGAATTTTTTCGAAAACTTGTAAATTTGAAAATTCTAAAATCCGAAAATAACAATGAAAATCCAAAAATGCAAAAAATCCAAAATAATAACTAACTATTAATAAATAACTATTTAAATGATAGGTATTGGAATTTCCTTTCAAATGTGGCTGTTTATGAATGTAACGAATACAAATTATCCGAATTAATGAATGCCGCATCTAAATGAATGGAACGTAACAAATTAATAATAATAATAATAAAACGTTTTTATTATTATTATTATTATTATTATTATTATTATTCTTTATTATTAATTTGTTATGTTCCATTTGTTGAGATGCGGCATTCATTAATTTGGATAACTTGTAATATCGGTTACATTTGTATTTGTTACATTCATGAACAGCCAAATTTGAAAGGAAATTCCAATACCTATAATTTAAATAGTTATTTATTATTAGTTAGTTATTATTTCGGATTTTCAAATTTTTGGGTTTTCGTTCTTTAGAATTTTCAGATTTTCATTCCTATTTTTGGATTTTTCGGATTTTACCAATGATGAGACACTATTCCTCCCACTGATACCAATGATGGGGCACTATTCCTCCCACTGATACCAATGATGGGGCACTATTCCTCCCACTGATACCAATGATGGGACACTATTCCTCCCACTGACACCAATAATGAGACACTATTCCTCCCACTGACACCAATGATGGGGCACTATTCCGCCCACTGACACCAATGATGGGGCACTATTCCTCCCACTGGCACCAATGATGGGGCACTATTCCTCCCACTGATACCAATGATGGGGCACTATTCCTCCCACTGGCACCAATGATGGGACACTATTCCGCCCACTGACACCAATGATGGGGCACTATTCCTCCCACTGATACCAATGATGGGACACTATTCCTCCCACTGATACCAATGATGAGGCACTATTCCTCTCACTGACACCAATGATGGGGCACTATTCCTCCCACTGATACCAATGATGGGGCACTATTCCTCTCACTGATACCAATGATGGGGCACTATTCCTCCCACTGACACCAATGATGAGGCACTATTCCTCTCACTGACACCAATTATGGGGCACTATTCCTCCCACTGATACCAATGATGGGGCACTATTCCTCTCACTGATACCAATGATGGGGCACTATTCCTCTCACTGATACCAATGATGGGGCACTATTCCTCTCACTGATACCAATGATGGGGCACTATTCCTCTCACTGATACCAATGATGGGGCATTATTCCTCCACTAACACCAATGATGGGGCACTATTCCTCCCACTGATACCAAAACATTTTCCACTTTCCACAGTCCGGCCCCCCTAAAGTCTGAAGGACAGTGAACTGGCCCTTTTTAAAAGGTTTGGAGACCTCTGCTATATATGAAGGAGCCCTCAGAGATGAGATCTCTCATGAAATAAAACTACAAAGTATCAGTGTGGACCTTTATAAACGGGTCACGTGCATAGCGCGACCGTTATTTCCGCGTCTCCCATGTGGCCGCCACTAATTAAATGCAGTATCTCCAGCTGAACTCCCACAGGATCCTGTCTGAGTGGCCTCCAAAGTAGCTAATAGACGCCCTTTGCTCTTCACCAACCGATGCAAATGAGGATCATTCTATTTACAGGAATTCACTAACAGAATACATTTCTGTGCAATCGTCTGCCGCCGCCGCCGCCGCCGCCGCCGCTGCGTCTGCTCTTCTCGTTCGGGGCTCAAAACTTGTATAGAATATACAGTATATTCCCAGCTTTTCAGTGGTGAACGTTGAAGTGTAATGCCCTCTGCCCATACATTGGCACAGTACCGCATAGCAGGTAATGGAATAGTAAGACACGGACCGGGGCGCCCCGCGAGGGATTTTCAGCCGGGAAATTTAAATATAGCGCGATACCCCCATGGATGTGGTGATTCGTACACCGAGCTGGAAAGCGCAGAAAGGAAGCGGTAATGTCTATTAACTCGGCCTGACTGCCGGTCAAAGTAGATGGGCAGGGGACCACGGGGAGCATAGTATTCAGAGGCTGACTAAGAAGTAGGGATGAGGGGGATCATTTTGTCAAACTAGATTTTCAAACAAAAACAACATTTTTCTATTTGTACAAAAATGTTGTCAAATTTTTTTGCTAATTACGGAAAAGTTTGCTTAAAAAAGGTTCAGGGAAGGAGAGTAGGAGCGTCGAAGATCAGGGCTCCTAGCTGTGACACCTGGTGGCTTTGTACATAAAGGATTAGAGGTAGAGGTATTATTGGGATTCATATGAGGTTCATCAATAGGGTTAGTGTTACCATAAGGATTAGAGTTACTGTTAGGGATGGAGTAATGGCTACCATTAGAAATGGGTTCGGAACTCCTATTAGGGTTTAGGGTTAGGGTTACCACTAGGGTTGGGGATAGAGTTTGGGTTATGGTTACTGTTAGCCATATAGGTAAAGCTGCCATTAGAATTAGGGCTAGGGTCACTGTTCGGGAGTCAGGACAAGGTTAGCATTTTGGGTTATTACCATTAAGGTTACCGTTTGAGTTACTATTATTGATAGCGTTAATACTACCATTAGAAATTGGGTTGGGGCTCCCATTAGGATTAGGGTTTTGGTTTTACCATCAGGGTTAGCGTATAAGTTATTGTTAGGGATGGAGTTACGGCTACCATTAGAAATGGGGTTGGGGCTCCCATTAGGGAATAAGTCTTTGGTTACCACTTGTGTTGGGGATAGAGTTGGCTTTATGGTTACTGTTAACCATATAGGTAGAGCTGCCATTAGGAATAGAACTAGGGTTACTGTTAGAGATAAGTTTAGGGTTTGGGTTACCATTATTTTTAGAGTTTAAATTACTGATAGGGATAAAGTTATGGCTACCATTTAAAATGAGGTTGGGGCTCCCATTAACATTAAGGTTTTGGTTACCATCAGGGTTAGAGTTTGAGTTACTGTTAGGGATAGAGTTCTGGCTACCATTAGATATGGGGTTTGGATTACCACTAGGGTTAGGGATAGAGTTGGGGTTATGGTTAGCGTTGGCCATATAGGTAGAGCTGCTATTAGGAGTAGGAATAGGACTAGGGTTACTTTTAGGGTAAGGGTAGGGTTTGGGTCCCTTTTAGAGTTTGAGTTACCGTTAGGGATAAAGTTATGGCTTCGATTAGAAATGGCATTGTGGATCCCATTAGGATTAGGGTTTGGGTTACCACTAGGGTTAGTGTTGGGGTTATGGTTAGCCATATAGGTAGAGCTGCCATTAGGAATAGGACTAGGGTTACTGTTAGGGATAAGGTTAGGGTTTGGGTTACCATTCGGGTTAGAGCTGGAGTCACTGTTTGAGATACAGTTATGGATACCATAAGAAATGGGGTTAGGGCTCCCATTAGGGATTAGGTTTTTGGTTACCACTTGTGTTGAGGATAGATTTGGCGTTATGGTTACTGTTAACCATATAGGTAGAGATGCTATCTGGAATAGAACTATAGTTACTGTTAGAGATAAGTTTAGGGTTTGTGTTACTATTAGGGTTAGAGTTTAAATTACTGTTAGGGGTAGAGTTACAGGTACCATTGGAAATGAGGTTGGGGCTCCCATAAGCATTATGGGTTTTGGTTACCATCAGGGTTAGAGTTTGAGTTACTGTTAGGGATAAAGTTATGGCTACCAGAAATGGCATTGGGGATCCCATTAGGATCAGGGTTTAGGTTACCACTAGGGTTAGTGTTGGAGTTATGGTTACTGTTAGCCATATAGGTAGAGCTGCCATAGGAATAGGACTAGGGTTACTGTTAGGGATAAGGTTAGGGTTTGGGTTACCATTAGGGTTAAAGTTCGAGTCACTGTTTGGGATTGAGTTATGGCTACCATTAGAAATGGGGTTGGAGCTTCCATTAGAGATAGGATTGAGGGTTAGGGTTGCCATTAGGATAAGAGTTAGCATTTGAGTTACAGTTAGGGAAATATTTATGACTACCATTAGAAATAGAGTTGGGGCTCCTGTTAGTGTTATGCCCCGTACACACGGTCGGATTTTCCGATGGAAAATGTCCGATCGGAGCGTGTTGTCGGAAATTCCGACCGTGTGTGGGCTCCATCGGACATTTTCCATCGGATTTTCCGACACACAAAGTTGGAGAGCAGGAGATAAAATTTTCCGACAACAAAATCCGTTGTCGGAAATTCCGATCGTGTGTACACAAATCCGACGGAAAAAGTGCCACGCATGCTCAGAATAAATAAAGAGATGAAAGCTATTGGCCACTGCCCCTTTTATAGCCCCGACGTACGTGTTTTACGTCACCGCGTTCAGAACGATCGGATTTTCCGACAACTTTGTGTGACCGTGTGTATGCAAGACAAATTTGAGCCAACATCCGTCGGAAAAAATCCTAGGATTTTGTTGTCGGAATGTCCGAACAAAGTCCGACCGTGTGTACGCCCTATTAGGGTGGTAGTTAACAATAGGACTAGGGATAGAGTTTGAGTTATGGTTACTGATAGTGATTATAGGTAGAGCAGCCATTTCAGTTAGAGCTAGGGTTAGAGATAAAGTTAGGATTTGGGTCACCATTGGGGTTAGAGTTTGATTTAGAGGTACTTTTGGGGATAGAGTTATGGATACTATTAGAAATAGGGGTGGGGCTCCCATTAGGATTAGGGATAGAGTTTTGCTTATGGTTATTGATGAAACAAGTAGCGCTGGCATTAGGGATAGGGTTACTGTTAATGATGAGGTTAGGGTTAGAGTTGAGTCATCGGTAATGTTACGGATAGGGATGAGCCGAACACCCCCCTGTTCGGTTCGCACCAGAACATGCGAACAGGAAAAAAGTTCGTTCGAACATGCGAACACCGTTAAAGTCTATGGGACACAAACATGAATAATCAAAAGTGCTAATTTTCAAGGCTTATATGCAAGTTATTGTCATAAAAAGTGTTTGGGGACCTGGGTCCTGCCCCAGGGGACATGGATCAATGCAAAAAAAAGTTTTAAAAACGGCCGTTTTTTCAGGAGCAGTGATTTTAATAATGCTTAAAGTCAAACAATAAAAGTGTAATATCCCTTTAAATTTCGTAGCTGGGGGGTGTCTATAGTATGCCTGTAAAGGGGCGCATGTTTCCTGTGTTTAGAACAGTCTGACAGCAAAATGACATTTTGAAGGAAAAAACTCATTTAAAACTACCCGCGGCTATTGCATTGCCGACAATACACATAGAAGTTCATTGATAAAAACGGCATGGGAATTCCCCAAAGGGGAACCCCGAACCAAAATTAAAAAAAAAAAATGACGTGGGGGTCCCCCTAAATTCCATACCAGGCCCTTCAGGTCTGGTATGGATATTAAGGGGAACCCCGGCCAAAATTAAAAAAAAAAAATGACGTGGGGTTCCCCCTAAATTCCATACCAGACCCTTCAGGTCTGGTATGGATTTTAAGGGGAACCCCGCGCCAAAAAAAAAAAAAAAAACGGCGTGGGGTCCCCCCAAAAATCCATACCAGACCCTTATCCGAGCACGCAACCTGGCAGGCCGCAGGAAAAGAGGGGGGGACGAGAGTGCGGCCCCCCTCCCTCCTGAACCGTACCAGGCCACATGCCCTCAACATTGGGAGGGTGCTTTGGGGTAGCCCCCCAAAACACCTTGTCCCCATGTTGATGAGGACAAGGGCCTCATCCCCACAACCCTGGCCGGTGGTTGTGGGGGTCTGCGGGCGGGGGGCTTATCGGAATCTGGAAGCCCCCTTTAACAAGGTGACCCCCAGATCCCGGCCCCCCCCTGTGTGAAATGGTAAGGGGGTACATAAGTACCCCTACCATTTCACGAAAAAAGTGTCAAAAATGTTAAAAATGACAAGAGACAGTTTTTGACAATTCCTTTTTCAATTTAAATGTTTCTTCTTTCTTCTATCTTCCTTCATCTTCTGGTTCTTCTGGCTCTTCTGGTTCTTCTGGTTCTTCCTCCGGCGTTCTCGTCCAGCATCTCCTCCGCGGCGTCTTCTGTCTTCTTCTCCTCGGGCCGCTCCGCACCCATGGCATGGGGGGGAGGCTCCCGCTCTTCTCTTCTTCTTTTCTTCTCTTCTTCGCTTCTTCTTCATTTTCTTCTCCGGGCCGCTCCGCAATCCATGCTGGCATGGAGGGAGGCTCCCGCTGTGTGACGGCGCTCCTCGTCTGACATTTCTTAAATAACGGGGGGGCGGGGCCAACCGGTGACCCCGCCCCCCTCTGACGCACGGTGACTTGACGGGACTTCCCTGTGACGTCACGGGGAATGCCACAGGGAAGTCCCGTCAAGTCACCGTGCGTCAGAGGGGGGCGGGGTCACCGGGTGGCCCCGCCCCCCCCCCCCGTTATTTAAGAACTGTCAGACGAGGAGCGCCGTCACACAGCGGGAGCCTCCCTCCATGCCAGCATGGATTGCGGAGCGGCCCAGAGAAGAAAATGAAGAAGAAGAGAAGAAGAGAAGAAGAGAAGAAAAGAAGAAAAGAAGAAGAGAAGAAGAGAAGAGCGGGAGCCTCCCCCCCATGCCATGGGTGCGGAGCGGCCCGAGGAGAAGAAGACAGAAGACGCCGCGGAGGAGATGCTGGACGAGAACGCCGGAGGAAGAACCAGAAGAACCAGAAGAGCCAGAAGAACCAGAAGATGAAGGAAGATAGAAGAAAGAAGAAGCATTTAAATAAAGGAATTGTCAAAAACTGTCTCTTGTCATTTTTAACATTTTTGACACTTTTTTCGTGAAATGGTAGGGGTACTTATGTACCCCCTTACCATTTCACACAGGGGGGGGGCCGGGATCTGGGGGTCACCTTGTTAAAGGGGGCTTCCAGATTCCGATAAGCCCCCCGCCCGCAGACCCCCACAACCACCGGCCAGGGTTGTGGGGATGAGGCCCTTGTCCTCATCAACATGGGGACAAGGTGTTTTGGGGGGCTACCCCAAAGCACCCTCCCAATGTTGAGGGCATGTGGCCTGGTACGGTTCAGGAGGGAGGGGGGGCCGCACTCTTGTCCCCCCCTCTTTTCCTGCGGCCTGCCAGGTTGCGTGCTCGGATAAGGGTCTGGTATGGATTTTTGGGGGGACCCCACGCCGTTTTTTTTTTTTTTTTGGCGCGGGGTTCCCCTTAAAATCCATACCAGACCTGAAGGGTCTGGTATGGAATTTAGGGGGAACCCCACGTCATTTTTTTTTTTTAATTTTGGCCGGGGTTCCCCTTAATATCCATACCAGACCTGAAGGGCCTGGTATGGAATTTAGGGGGACCCCCACGTCATTTTTTTTTTTTAATTTTGGTTCGGGGTTCCCCTTTGGGGAATTCCCATGCCGTTTTTATCAATGAACTTCTATGTGTATTGTCGGCAATGCAATAGCCGCGGGTAGTTTTAAATGAGTTTTTTCCTTCAAAATGTCATTTTGCTGTCAGACTGTTCTAAACACAGGAAACATGCGCCCCTTTACAGGCACACTATAGACACCCCCCAGGTACGAAATTTAAAGGGATATTACACTTTTATTGATTGACTTTAAGTATTATTAAAATCACTGCTCCTGAAAAAACGGCCGTTTTTAAAACTTTTTTTTGCATTGATCCATGTCCCCTGGGGCAGGACCCAGGTCCCCAAACACTTTTTATGACAATAACTTGCATATTAGCCTTTAAAATTAGCACTTTTGATTTCTCCCATAGACTTTTAAAGGGTGTTCCGCGGCATTCGAATTTGCCGCGAACACCCCAAATTGTTCGCTGTTCGGTGAACTTGCGAACAGCCAATGTTCGAGTCGAACATGAGTTCGACTCGAACTCGAAGCTCATCCCTAGTTACGGATAGAGTTATGGCTACCATGAGAAATTGAGGTGGAAGCTACCATTGGGGATAGGGTTAGGATTTGGGTTACCATTAGAGTTAGCCTGAGTTACTGTAAGATATAGAGTTAGGGCTAGAGGATAGAGTTTAGGTTATGGTTACTGTTATAGATAGAGTTAGGGCTTCTATTAGGGATAGGGATTGGGTTAGTGGCAGGGTTGGCATTAATGTTAGGGATTGGGTTAGGGTTATCATTAGGGTTAGAGTTTGAGTTAGCGGTACTGTTGGGAATAGAGTTATGGCTACCATTAAAAATAGGGTTGGGGTTCCCATTAGGGTTTGGGATATTATTTGGGTTAGTGATAGATTTTGGGTTATGGTTACTGTTCACCATATCAGTAGAGCTGCCATTAGGAACGCGGTTAGGGTTACATCTTAGGGATAATGTTAAGGTTTGAGTTACCATTTGGATTTGGGTTAGAGGTACTGGTATATAGAGTTGTGGCTACCATTAGAAAGGGGGTTGGGGGCCCCAATGAGGGATAAGGTTAAGGTCTGGGTGTCCATTAAGGTTTGCACTTAAGTTTGAATTACTTTAAGACAGGGATCTTCAAACTACGGCCCTCCAGCTGTTGTGGAACTACACATCCCATGAGGCATTGTAAAACTCTGACATTCACAGACATGACTAGGCATGATGGGAATTGTAGTTCCTGAACAACTGGAGGGCTGTAGTTTGAAGACCCCTGCTTTAAGAGATAGGCGTAGGGCTACAATTAGGGATAGGGTTGGGGTTTGGGTTAACATTAGGATTGGATATAGAGTCTGGGTTATGGTTATTGCTATAGATAGAGTTAGGTCTTCCATAGGGAATAGGGTTAGGGCCACCATTTGCAACAGGGATCAAGTTATCATTAGAATTATAGGTAGCATTTGGGTGAATGTCCAGGGTTGGGAATAATGTAGGATTGGCCAGATTGCCCATAGAGTTCCATGTAGATTCTGTTTTTGCTCATCTTACACTGATCAGCCATAACTCTATGACAACCCACCTAATATTGAGTAGGTCCCCCTTTCTTGACCTGTCCAGGTATGGACTCCACTAGACCTCTGAAGGTATATTATGGTATCTAGCACCAAGCCGTCAGTATCAGATCCTTTAAGTCCTGTAAGTTGGGAGGTGGGGCCTCCATGAATCAGTCTAGTTTTTCCAGCACATCCCACAGATGCTCGATTGTATTGAGATCTGGAGAATTAGGAGGCCAAGTCAACACCTCAAACTTATTGTTGTGTTCCTCAAACCATTCTTGAAACCATTTTTGCAGTGTGGCAGTGTACATTATTCTGCTGAAAGAGGCCACTGCCATCAGGGAATAGTTTCCATGTACTTGGTCACCAACAATGTTTAGGTAGGTGGTACATGCCAAGTAACATCTACATGAATGGGAGGAGCCAAGGTTACCCAGCGGAACCTTGCCCGAGGCATCAGACTGCCTCCACGGGTTTGCCTTCTTCCCATTCTGGTGCCATCTCTTCCCCAGGTAAGTGACGCACACATACCCAGCCATCCACATGATGGAAAAGAAAACAAGATTCCTCAGACCAGGCCACCTTCTTCCATTGCTCCATGGTCCAGTTCTGATGGTCACATGCCCATTGTAGGGCTGAGGACACAGGTCAGCATGGGTAAGCATGGGTAAACATGGGTACCCATGCCCCATACACAACAAACTGCGATGAATATTTTTTTCTGCTTTCAACACATCTACTTCAGGGACAACATGTTCACTTGCTGCATGATATATCCCACCCACTTTCTGATGTCATTGTAAGGAGATAATCAATGTTATTCACTTTACCTTTTAGTGGTCAAAATGCTATGGCTACATATTGGAGTCCATAAGGGCACTCTAATCGGTAAAAAGAAAAAGAATGTTATGGCCGATCAGTGTATGTATTTAATGATGGTTGTATTATAATCAGAGTGTGCCGGTAGCGGTAATTCTCCAAGGTTTGTTTCAATATTCGGCACGATTCTCTGATACCACTGGCACAGTAATGTCACCCATTCCCAGCGAATTGATTGGCTGCGTCCTCTAATGTTACGCCGGGGGGGGGGGGCGCAACTTTCCGTATAGAACGTCCAGTGCTCTTTAAACTTCTGAATATGCAAATATTCCTCTTCTGTGAGTGCGGGAAGATGTATGTGGCAGATTCTGAGAAGCGTTGTCTGTGTTCTGATCTATAATGAATCATAGAAATGGAATCATCTTCTATTATTATATGAAAATGTTCCTAAAACGCCATTATCTTATATTATCATTATATAGGATTGAAGAACGCACACCGGAGTGCCAAGACACACATTATATATCAGACACAACCTTGCCGGCTACAAACTTCCCAAGGTTGGAGATTGTTACATTTCCACGATTCTACAACCGCAGTGTAGAGTCCCTTTAAAAGAGAACCTGTCACAAAGCAAAACACCGGCATCCGAATACAGTCCATGTATTTTATTGCTGGTGTAGCATTACCCCCCGTAGGAGCCACTGGATAGGATGGCTCCTCTGTTCTCTGCTTCGACCTTCTCAAGAACCTCAGCCCCTGACATAACCAGGCTGAGTGTACAAACATACATTATCATAGCCAATCGCTGAAAGTAATACACTATATTACCAAAAGTATTGGGATGCCTGCCTTTACACACACATGAAATTTAATGACATCCCAGTTTTAGTCCGTAGGGTTCAATATTGAGTTAGCCCACCCTTTGCAGCTATAACAGCTTCAACTCTTCTGGGAAGGCTGTCCACAAGGTTTAGGAGTGTGTCTATGGGAATGTTTGACCATTCTTCCAGAAGAGCATTTGTGCAGTCAGGCACTGATGTTGGATGAAAAGGCCTGGCTTGCAGTCTCCGCTCTAATTCATCCCAAAGGTTTTCTATTGGGTCAAGTACCTCCACCCCAAGCTCACCCATCCATGTCTTTATGGATCTTGCTTGGTGCACTGGTCCAAATCATTTGGTGGAGGGGGGATTATGGTGTGGGGTTGTTTTTCAGGGGTTGGGCTTGGCCCCTTAGTTCCAGTGAAGGGAACTCTTAAGGCGTCAGCATACCTAGACATTTTGGACAATTTCATGCTCCCAACTTTGTGGGAACAGTTTGGGGGTGGACCTTGCTTTGTGCACTTGCAGTCATGTTGGAACAGGAAGGGGCCATCCCCAAACTGTTCCTACAAAGTTGGTATGCCGACGCCTTAAGAGTTCCCTTTACTGGAACTAAGGGACCAAGCCCAACCCCTGAAAAACAACCCCTACACCATAATCCCCCCTCCACCAAATGATTTGGACCAGTGCACAAAGCAAGGTCCATAAAGACATGGATGAGCGAGTTTGGGGTGGAAGAACTTGGCTGGCCTGCACAGAATCAAGACTTCAACCCGATAGAACACCTTTGGGATGAATTAGAGCGGAGACTGCGAGCCAGGCCTTCTTGTCCAAAATCAGGCCGGGTGTGAGGTGGGTAAGATTCTCTTTTTGAGTCATCTTTGTTGAAGGGGGCGTCGTTTGACTCCATTGGACTGGGTGGTGGGAGCATTTTGGTTTCAGTGATCCATCCCAAGATCTAGCCCCATCTGCAAGTAAACATCCAAGCTTACAAGGCCTTGGCTGGGCAATAGCCACATAGACTAGGGTTACTGTTAGGGTATGGTTAGGGTTTGGGTTACCATTAGAGTTTGTGTTACTGTTAGGGAGAAAGTTATGGCTGCCATTAGAAATGGCGTTGGGGATCCCATTAGGATTAGGGTTTGGGTTACCACTAGGGTTAGTGTTGGGGTTATGGTTACTGTTAGCCATATAGGTAGAGCTGCCATTAGGAATAGGACTAGGGTTACTGTTAGGGATAAGGTTAGGGTATGGGTTATCGTTAGCGTTGGAGTCACTGTTTGGGATAGAGTTATGGCTACCATTAGAAATGGGGTTGGGGCTCACATTAGGGATTAGGTTTTTGGTTACCACTTGTGTTGGGGATAGAGTTGGCGTTATGGTTAGTGTTAACCATATAGGTAGAGCTGTCATTAGGAATAGAACTAGGGTTAGAGTTTAAATTACTGATAGGGATAGATTTATAGCTACCATTGGAAATGAGGTTGGGGCTCCCATTAGCATTAAGGTTTTGGTTACCATCAGGGTTAGAGTTTGAGTTGCTGTTAGGGATAGAGTTATGGCTACCATTAGAAATGGGGCTTGGATTACCACTAGGGTTAGGGATAGAGTTTGGGTTATGGTTACCATTAGCCATATAGGTAGAGCTGCCATTAGGAATAGGACTAGGGCTAATGTTAGGATATGGTTAGGGTTTGGGTTACCATTAGAGTTTGAGTTACTGTTAGGTTTAAAGTTATGGCTTCCAATAGAAATGGCGTTGGGGATCCCATTAGGATTAGAGTTTGGGTTAGGGATAGTGTTGGAATCATGGTTACTGTTAGCCATATAGGTAGAGCTCCTATAGGAATAGGACTAGGGTTACTGTTAGGGAAGCTATACAGGCTGGGCAATAGCCACAAGCCTGTATAGCTTGCCATCTGGTAAGTGTGTCTTTGGTAAGGTGGTGGTGTACACTGTGGTGCTGTTGATGTATGAACTTAAAGAGATTCACCTTTGTCAAAAAAACTGATGCTTACACGAGAACAACGCTTACTCCTCACGGACTTTGCAATGGGTTTGTTATATGAGACCACCTTTCTTCTCCTGTAGTATATTCACAACGTTTGATAGAGTGTCGGCACTCTCTGACAGTTTTCTGTAGAATTCCATATACTGAGTGTTCTATGTGGCCCTTTGGTGATGTCAGGGGCCACACTTGGTATCTTGTTTGTCAGAACGGGACAGACGTCAGACACATTTCGGAGACATCAGGAGGCGCTCAGCGGGTGAATGGAAATGTCCCCCATAAAGTCCAGTTTTAATGAGTCTCTGATATCCAGACTGCGTTTATGGCCGGAGGGGCGCGCGTTTACCGGACGACATTCACAACAGATAAACAGGACATTTTTACGAGGCAGTAACTTCTGCGCTCATTGTTGGACGGAGACAAAAGAGGCTTTAAATTGTTTCACCAAAAAAGGTAATCGGGCCCACAGAGCGCATTGTGAACCTGTCTTGGCCATTTTTTACAAGGGGGGGGGGGGTGGGAGTGATTTAAGGCCGGGCGGCATTGTGCAGCACATTGTCTGCAGAATAAGCCAATTATAGGGGTTTGCAGGAGGCGGGCCCAACCTTTGTAATTAGTTCTTTTATTCAAAGCAGAACGCCACAAAAGAATCGCCAATTAGCCGCCATAAAACTAAAGTTTTCTTCTTCTTTTTTTTTTTTTTTTCTTCATATGTTTTTGGAGAAGCTGCCCGAGGAAACGTAAAAAGAAAGCTCCCCCCCCCCCCGCACACTTTGTTCTCTCACCACCAATTTTTCCTCATTAGCGTCGCTTTTAGTCTCGCAGAGCCTTAATGAGCGCACTTAGCCCGCTAACAAGGTATGAAACGCAGGTGAAGTTCAGTCGCTAATCCTTTCAACTTCTGTCAACTTCTCGGAAAGTTGCTGAAAGAGCAAAGAGGCGTACACAGGGGGTGCAGAGAGGTGGAGGGGGGCATGGAGAGGTGGAGGGGGTGCATGGGGTGGTGGAGGGGGGTGCATGGAGGTGGGGGTGCAGAGAGGTGGAGGGGGGTGTGTGGAGGTGGGGGCGCGGAGAGGTGGAGGTGGGACACAGAGAGGTGGAGGGGTGGAGGTGGGGCACAGAGGGGTGGATGGGGGTGCGTAGAGGTGGAGGGGTGCAGAGTGGCGAGTGGGCAGAGAGGTGGAGTGAAGCGGAGAGGTGGAGGGGGGTCACAAAGAGGTGGAGGGGGTGCAGAGAGGTGGAGGTGGGGCGGAGAGGTGGAGGGGGGCAAGGAGAGGTGGAGGGGTGCAGAGGGGTGGAGGGGGGCATGGAGAGTTGGAGGGGGTGCAGAGAGATGGGGTGGAGAGGTGGAGGGGGTGCAGAGAGATGGGGGGGTGAGGTGGAGGGGGGGCATGGAGAGTTGGAGGGTGTGCAGAGAGATGGCGAGGTGGAGGGGGTGCATGGAGAGGTGGAGGGGGTGCAGAGAGGTGGAGGGGGTGGAGGAGGGCACAGAGAGGTGGACGGGGTGCAGAGAGGTGGAGGAGGGGCATGGAGAGGTGGAAGGGGTGCAGAGAGGTGGAAGGGGTGCAGAGAGGTGGAGGAGGGGCAAGGAGAGGTGGAGGGGTGCAGAGGGGTGGAGGGGGGCATGGAGAGGTGGGGGTGCAGAGAGGTGGAGGGGGGTGCGTGGAGGTGGGGGCGCGGAGAGGTGGAGGGGTGGAGGTGGGGCACAGAGGGGTGGAGGGGGGTGCGTAGAGGTGGAGGGGTGCAGAGAGGCGAGTGGGCAGAGAGGTGGAGGGGAGCGGAGAGGTGGAGGGGGGTCACAAAGAGGTGGAGGGGGTGCAGAGAGGTGGAGGTGGGGCGGAGAGGTGGAGGGGGGCAAGGAGAGGTGGAGGGGTGCAGAGGGGTGGAGGGGGGCATGGAGAGTTGGGGGGGTGCAGAGAGATGGGGGTGGAGAGGTGGAGGAGGTGCAGAGAGATGGGGGTGAGGTGGAGGGGGGGCATGGAGAGTTGGAGGGTGTGCAGAGAGATGGCGGGGTGGAGAGGTGGAGGGGTTGCAGAGAGGTGGAGGGGGTGCAGAGAAATGAGGGGGTGGAGGGGGGCACAGAGAGGTGGACGGGGTGCAGAGAGGTGGAGGAGGGGCATGGAGAGGTGGAAGGGGTGCAGAGAGGTGGAAGGGGTGCAGAGAGGTGGGGGGGTGGTGAGGTGGAGGGGGGGGCATGGAGAGTTGGAGAGTGTGCAGAGAGATGGCGGGGTGGAGAGGTGGAAGGGGTGCAGAGGGGTGGAGGGGGGCATGGAGAGGTGGAGGGGGTGCAGAGAGATGGGGGTGGAGAGGTGGAGGGGGTGCAGAGAGATGGGGGGGTGGTGAGGTGGAGGGGGGGGCATGGAGAGTTGGAGAGTGTGCAGAGAGATGGCGGGGTGGAGAGGTGGAAGGGGTGCATGGAGGGGTGCAGAGGGGTGGAGGGGGGCATGGAGAGGTGGAGGGGGTGCAGAGAAATGAGGGGGTGGAGGGGGGCACAGAGAGGTGGACGGGGTGCAGAGAGGTGGAGGAGGGGCATGGAGAGGTGGAAGAGGTGCAGAGAGGTGGAAGGGGTGCAGAGAGGTGGGGGGGTGCAGAGAGGTGGAGGGGGTGCAGAGAGGTGGGGGGGTGCAGAGAGGTGGGGGGGTGCAGAGAGGTGGAGGGGGTGCAGAGAGGTGGGGGGGTGCAGAGAGGTGGGGGGGTGCAGAGAGGTGGAGGGGGTGCAGAGAGGTGGGGGGGTGCAGAGAAATGAGGGGGTGGAGGGGGGCACAGAGAGGTGGACGGGGTGCAGAGAGGTGGACGGGGTGCAGAGAGGTGGGGGGGTGCAGAGAAATGAGGGGGTGGAGGGGGGCACAGAGAGGTGGAAGGGGTGCAGAGAGGTGGAGGGGGTGCAGAGAGGTGGGGGAGCGGAGGGGTGGCACAGAGGGATTGAGGGGGGCACAGAGAGGTGAAGTGGAGAGGGGGACTCTGATGGAGACCCTGATTAAATGGGGACTCTGATTTTAGAGGGGACTGTGATGTGGACTCAGGTGTAAGGGAGGACCCTGATGTGGGGGGGGAATTCTAATGGGGTTCTGTGATGTAAGAAGAAACCCTGATAAGGATTCTGATGTGGGGGGGGGGGGGGGTAGCGATGTAAGGGGGGACTGTTATGAGGATCCTGATGTAAGTGGGTCCCTGATGGGGACTCTGATGTAAAGAGGCACTGATGGAAATCTTGGTGTAAGGGGAGACTCCGATGGAGACCCTGACTGAGCGGGGACTCTGATGTTGAATCTGATATAAGGGGGATTCTGATGTCGGGGGGGGGGCTCTGATGAGGGCTCTGATGTAAGGACAGAATTCTAATGAGGATCCTGATGCAAGGGGGTCCCTGATGAGAATCCTGACATAAAGAAAGACTCTGATGTTAGAGGGGACTCTGATCCCCTGAGATCACCTGAGACCCTTATGTAAAGGAGATTCTGATGGGGACACCTGAGAGAGTGGAGACTCTGATGTTGACTCTAATATAAGTGAGATTCTGATCTGATGAGGACTCCGATGTAAGGATGGAATTCTAATGGGGATCGTGATGTAAGTGGGGACTCTGATGGGGATTCTGAGCTCATCAGTCTGCTGCTTCTGCTTTCACCCTCCAATCACAGGCTGGAGGAGAGACAAGACCTGTAAGTGTTACTGAACTGCAGCAGAAAAAAATCAGGTCTCCTGCTCTGCTGGACAGGACTGCACTGTGTGGCAGAGCAGTGTAAATGTCAGGACTGGATGGACAGAAATACGGGTCCCTTGGCAGGTACTCGGCATCCGCCAATCATTGAACTATCACTTCCGGGGGGGAAAGATGCTTTCCCGGCCCTTCACTTAGGATTGGCTTCTAGAATAAAACTCAGGAGTCTCTTAAATAGCTGTGGAACTACAAGTCCCAGCATGCCTTGCCCTTTCTGCGGGGGAATCCTGTAGTCCCAGGGCTGCCGCAATTACTTTTTTCCATCCCCTCCTCCGAGCCTCTCCGGTTCCTTTCTTGAAGGATTGCGGCAATTTCGGCAGCTCATGAAATGCCGGCATTGTAGATAAAACCGCTCTTTATGTTTTCATTGCTGTTCTAAGAGTGGCGGAGATCGCACTTCCCATCACCCCCCCCCCCCTTCACTGAACAAATGCAACTTTATGCAGATTAAAAGGAAGACGAGTTTGCAAATCAATTCACAAGATTTAATTTCAAGTTCAATGTCACCGACAGGGAGTGCCGGAGTTACAGGAAACACCATAAAAATGTGGACAAAAATTATTATTATTATTATTATTATTATTATTAATAATCATTCTTATTTGTATTTTTAGTAGTATTATTTTTTTATTTATAATTTATATTATTATATTTATTATTATTATTATTACATTCACTATATTTATTATTATATTTATCATTATTATTTGTATTTTTAGTATTAATATTATTTTATTTATCATTTTTATCATTAGTATTATTTTTAGTATTCTCAAATATTATTATTCTTGTTATTATTATTATTATTATTAATTATTATTAGTACATTTACTATATTTATTATTATTATTATTATGATTATTTGTATTTTTTTTGTATTATAATTACTATTATTATTTGTATCATTATTATTATTAGCAGTAGTAGTATATTTTTCATCATCAATATTACATCATTATTATAACATTTACTGTATATGTATATATATATATATATATATATATATATATATATATATATATATATACAGGTCAGGGATAAAGTTGTGGAGAAGTATAAAGCAGGGTTAAGTTATAAAGAAATTTCCCAAGCTTTGAACATCTCACGGAGCTCTGTTCAATCCATCATCAGAGAATGGAAAGAGTATGGCACAACTGCAAACCTACCAAGACATGGCCGTCCACCTAAACTGACCGGCCGGGCAAGGAGAACATTCATCAGAGAAGAGCCAAGAGGTCCATGGTAACTCTGGAGGAGCTGCAGAGATCCACAGCTCAGGTGGGAGAATCTGTCCACAGGACAACTATTAGTCGTGTTCTCCACAAATCTGCCCTTTATGGAAGAGTGACAAGAAGAAAGACATTGGAGAAAGAAAGTCATAAGAAGTCCTGTTTGTAGTTTGTGAGAAGCCATGTGGAGGACACAGCAAACATGTGGAAGAAGGTGATCTGGTCAGAGGAGACCAAAATTCAACTTTATGGTCTAAAACCAAAACACTATGTGTGGGGGAAAACTAACACTGCACATCACCCTGAACACACCATCCCCACCGTGAAACATGGTGGTGGCAGCATCATGTGGTGGGGATGGTTTTCTTCTGCAGGGACAGGGAAGCTGGTCAGAGTTGATGAGAAGATGGATGGAGACAAATACAGGACAATCTTAGAAGAAGACCTGTTATGCCGCGTACACGCGATCGGAGTTTTAAGCATCAAAGTTCCGACGGACTTTTGACAGAGTTACGACGGACTTGGCCACACATGAACGGACTAAAGTCCGTTTAAAAGTCCGTTGGTTTGAACGTGATGATGTACGACCGGACTAGGATAAGGAAGTTCATAGCCAGTAGCCAATAGCTGCCCTTGCGTCCTTTTTTGTCCGTCGGACTAGCATACAGACGAATGGATTTTTCGGCCGGACTCGAGTCCGTCGGAAAGATTTGAAACATGTTCCAAATCTAAAGTCCGTCTGATTTTCGACAGAAAAAGTCAGCTGAAGGTCCGATGAAGCCCACACACAGTTGGATCGTCCGACGGATTCATTCGAGTCTACAAAAGACTTGAGACTGGGGCGGAGGTTCACCTTCCAGCAGGACAACGACCCGAAACACACAGCCAGAGCTACAATGGAATGGTTTAGATCAAAGCATATTCATGTGTTAGAATGGCCCAGTCACAGTCCAGACCTAAATCCCATTGAGAATCTGTGGCAAGACTTGAAAATTGCTGTTCACAGACGTTCTCCATCCAATCTGACAGATCTTGAGATATTTTACAAAGAAGAATGGGCAGAAATGTCCTCTCTAGATGTGCAAAGCTGGTAGAGACATCCCCAAAAAGACTTGTAGAGAAAGGGGGTTCTACAAAGTATTGACTCCGGGGGGCGCCATACAAATGTCCCTCCCCCCACACTTTTCACATATTTATTTGTATCATTTATTATTTTCCTTCCACTTCACAATTATGTGACACTTTGTGTTGGTCTATCACATAAAATCCCAATAAAATACATTTACGTTTTTAGTTGTAACATGAGAAAATGTGGAGGATTTCAAGGGGTATGAATACTTTTTCCAGGCACTGATATTGTTCATATTTATACTTCCAATTCATATTTGTCCTTTTTCTGTAGCTCTGATGAAGTGAGGTGTTTTTGACCCCTGAAACACGTCGGTTATTTTATGTGTGAATCATTAAAGCGATTTGGACTCTTTGGTCTGACACTCTTTATATACAGTGTGTGTATATATATATATATATATATACACTTATATATTTGGAATGCTTTAAATGAAAAGCATGGAGGAAGCAATCACTGACCTCTCCAGAGAATGACAGCTGCCTGTCACTCCTTTCTATAGTGGGTGGAGCCTGCTTGGCCCCTCCTTCAGCTCTGCTCTCTTTCCTTGTGCAGGGGGACTGGTCTTGTCTCTGCCCCCCCTCCTGTAGTTTTCTGTAGTGGGTGGAGCCTGCTTGGCCCCTCCTACAGCTCTGCTCTCTCTCCTTGTGCGGGGGGACTGACTTGTCTCCCCCCCTGTAGTTTTTTGTGTAGTGGGTGGAGCCTTCTTGGCCCCTCCCACAGCTCTGCTCTCTCTCCTTGTGCAGGGGGACTGGTCTTGTCTCCGCCCCCCCCTCCTGTAGTTTATTGTAGTGGGTGGAGCCTGCTTGGCCCCTCCCACAGCTCTGCTCTCTCTCCTTGTGCAGGGGGACTGGTCTTGTCTCCGCCCCCCCTCCTGTAGTTTATTGTAGTGGGTGGAGCCTGCTTGGCCCCTCCCACAGCTCTGCTCTCTCTCCTTGTGGAGGGGGACTGGTCTTGTCTCTGCCCCCCCTGTAGTTTTTTGTGTAGTGGGTGGAGCCTTCTTGGCCCCTCCTACAGCTCTGCTCTCTTTCCTTGTGCAGGGGGACTGGTCTTGTCTCCGCCCCCCCTCCTGTCGCTTTCTGTAGTGGGTGGAGCCTTCTTGGCCCCTCCCACAGCTCCTATGTACAGCACAGTGATGATGTCACAGCTACTAGTACACGGTAATATCTGGGTTTGCAAAGACATTTGGTGCACAAAGTGGATTTATATACTTTGTTGGCAATTGAGGAATACAATAGGATTCGGAGTTCTCCTTTAACAAAAGTTGCTTCGGCTTCTCCTAATAAATCGGCCATCCAGGTGAGCCGCCGATCTCCGCAGTAAGTTTCCAGTTGTGGGCGGAGCTCCCCCCCCCCCCCCCGGTTCGGTCGCCCCGTCCTGATCTGAATTGCAGAACTCGTCCTGTAAATTGGGAACATTTAATGGCGGGATGTGATGAAGCTCGGAGAATTGCTCTTCTTTATCGGGGGGAAGTTTGAAGCACCATTTGGAGAATTTCTGACTGTAACAAGTGCTGATTAGTGGAGAATTTTCTCGGCTCCATTAATTCCGAATATCTTCCATCTCCATATTAAACCGAGCGGCTTCCATCCCGGAGATCGGCGGGGGGGGGGGAGGGGGGGACGTACTTCTCCTGTCAGAGGGGATCCATCACACTCACGTCAGCCGTACTCGGCTCTCTGATTGAGAACGCCAAGCGATCGATATTAACAGCCTTCTATGTACTAATTCCTCGTCTTCATTGAAATGATTTATATTTTGTACAGAGATCATTTATTTCTTACAAATGGATACAATTTGATGAAACGTTATTTTTTTTTTCCCGTTAAAATAACAAACATGTTATACTTACCTGTTGTGTGATGATTTTGCACAGAGCAGCCCCCCCCCCCCGATCCTCCTCTTCTGGGGTCCCCTACCAGCGCTCCTGGCTCCTCCTCCCTCCTGCCGAGTGCCCCTATGGGGGGCACTTGTGCGGGGTCGCTGCCTGCATCTACTGACACAGACAGCTGGACCCGGCTCCGCCCCCCCGCTCCCTCGTCGCCAGCTGTGATTGACAACGCCAACGCCTCCCACTTGGGTTGCCACCTTTTCTTCAAGCCAAACCCAAACACTTTAGCGGCACACAGCAATATTTTTTTTTTTTAACCACTTACGGACCGCCCGCCGCCGTCGTTATACGTCCGCCCTTTGAAGTGGAATATCGTTGTTACGTTAACCCCGGAATCCTCTTCTTCAGCGGACGGTCCGTTTTCAGATAAAAAGTGGTCTCTGCGGCGGATTCGCCGCAAGATCACTTTTATCGAGGGAGGGCGGGAGAGGGGCCCCACCTCCCGCCGCGTTCTGGGGGTCTCCGCCGCTTGCCGGACTCACCGGTAGCGGCGAAGACCATCGCGTCCTTCCCCCTGGTGGCCTAGATGCAGAGTGATGGGAATGACGGCCCCCCCCCCACTCGTCTCCATAGCATTGACTGGCAGAAGAGATGTCGAACTTTACTTCTGCCCAATGCTCTTAAAGGAGATTTGTTTTTCTCTTTTCTTTTTAATGACATTATTCATTTTATTTTTGATTGCATCTTAGTGTAAATGTGAAATGTGAGGGCTTTTTGACCCCACCGATTTCATATTTAAGAGGACCTGTCATGCTTTTTTCTATTACAAGGGATGTTTACATTGTAATAGGAATAAAAGTAACCCAAATTTTTTTTTTAAAAGCACAGTGTCAAAAAAAAAGAAAAAGTAAAATAAATAAGAAAAAAAGATAAAAATAAATTGAAAGTGCCCCGTCCCGCCGAGCTCGCGCACAGAAGCGAACGCATATGTAAGTCGCGCCCGCATATGAAAACGTTGTTCAAACCACACATGTGAGGTATCGCCGTGATCGTTAGAGCGAGAGCAATAATTCTAGCCCTAGACCTCCTCTGTAACTCAGAACTGGTAACCTGTAGAATTTTTTAAACATCGCCCATGGAGATTTTTAAGGGTAAAAGTTTGTCGCCCGTCCACAAGCGGGCGCAATTTTGAAGCGTGACATGTTGGGTATCAATTTACTCGGCGTAACATTATCTTTCACAATATAAAAAAAAAATTGGGCTAACTTTACTGTTGTCTTATTTTTTAATTAAAAACCTTTTATTTTTTCCCTCTTGTAAGCGCTCTTGTAAGACCACTGCGGTCTGACAAAGCATTGCAACAACCGCCATTTTATTCTCTAGGGTGTCTGAAAAAAATATATAATGTTTGGGGGTTCTACGTACTGTAATTTTCTAGCAAAAAGAACTGATTTTAAGCTTGTAAACACCGAGTCTGAAAAATAGGCCCGGTCCTTAAGTGGTTAAAGGGGAACGCCGTGGACTCTGGTGTGAAGGGGAACTCTGATGGAAGGGGGGTTTTCTGCTCACCAAACCTCCCCCTTACATCAGAGAAGGGAGGGAGCGGTGGAGACTTTAGTCACAGGCAGTGGATGGTGAGCTCACTCACCCAAGGATGGAGGCTCAGGCATCTTTCATCCACGATGTATCTACCGGTTGCTGAGTTTCAAACTGCCAGCCCACACATCCCTTTCCAGAGGCACAGAACACCAGGGGATTGGTGTGTGGGTGGGCAGACAGAGGGGTAGGGGCGGGAGGTGGGAGGAGCAGATGAAGCCCTCACCTGTCTGTGTATGGAGGTGGGGCCCCTGTGCACACCTATGCACTCGGCAGCTGTAGTACTCGGTTACTTGGGGAGCCACAGTCCCTTCTGAATGTTGTGTCCGGGTTTCAGGTGGTCTGAAACCCGGACACACAATTCAAAACCCAAACTGTCCAGGTGAATCCCGGACAGGTGGCAACCCTAGCTCCCACTGCTGTCTCTAAGCCAATAGGAAGGGGGAGAACAGACAGATTCTCTGCTGTCATACACATCACTAGACTGGAGTCAGGCTCAGGTATTTAGGAGGGGGAGGGGGGTGAACTGCATAAAGAATGTTTTTTTTTTACCTCAATGCACAGAGAGCATTAACCATTTGCCAACCATATAACTTACGGTGTGAGTATGTGATCCTGCACCTCTGGGTAGGGGGCGCTCTCTGATTACTAGTAAAAAAATATATATATATATATATATATATATATATATATATATATATATATCCCATAGTTTGTAGACGTGATAACTTTCGCACAAGCCAATCACTAAACGCTTATAGGGATTTTTTTTTTTTTATCTACCAAAAATATGGTAGCAGAATACTTATTGGCGTTAATTGCTGAAGAAATTAGATTTTTTAATTTTTTTTTTATTGGATGTTTTATATCAGACAGTAAGAAATATTGTTTTTTTATTTTTTTCAAAATTGTCGCTTTTTTTTTTGTTTATAACAAAAAAACCGCAGAGGTGATCAAATACCACCAAAAGAAAGCTCTATTTGTGGGGAAAAAAAGGATGTCAATTTTATTTGTGTACAGCGTCGCACGACCGCGCAATTGTCAGTTACAGTAACGCATAGACATGTGCACTGCCAAAAAATGCGTTAGTCTTCATTTAATTTGTTTCTTTTTTTTTTTTATTTTACTTTTTAGGTTATTCGTTATGATCGCAATTCGTAAATTTGAAAATCCGAAAATCAGAGTGAAAATCCGAAAATTCTAAAAGAATAACTAAATAATAATAACTAACTATTAATTTATAGGTATTGGAGTTTCCTTAATAATATTAATTTGATTGTATTGTTTTAATGTTGTTTTTGTATTTTGTTGCTTGTATATAAAAATAAAAAGAATCTGATTTAAAAAAAAAAAAGAATAACTTAACTATTACTAACTATTAAATTACAGGTATTGGAATTTCCTTTCAAATTTGGCTGTTATACAATCCAAAAATCCAAAAACCTGAATATTTGGAAATCTGAAAATCCGAAAATAAGAAAGAAAATCCTAAGATTAGAAAGAATGAAAACTAGAAAATCTGAAAATTAGAAAATCAGGAATAATAACTATTAAATGATAGGCATTGGAATTTCCTTTCAAATTTGACTGTAAGTGAACGTAACGAATACGAATTTATCCGAAGTTATGAAGTATCCGAAATAACGAATGCCGCATCTTAACAAATGGAACTAAACGAATTTAATAATAAATAATAATACTAATAATAATAATTACAAAAAATTGTATTATTGTTATTTATTATTATCAGTTACATTCCATTCCGTAACTTTGGATAAATTCGTATTCGTTACATTCACTAACAGCCAAATTTGAAAGGAAATTCCAATACCTATAATTTAATAGTTAGTAATAGTTAAGTTATTCTTTTTTTTTTTTTTTAAACCAGGTTCTTTTTATTTTTATATACAAGCAACAAAAAAAACAACATTAAAACAATACAATCAATCTATCCAAGCTGAATCATATAAACAAAAACAGACACAAAAACAGTCAGGACACAAGTGTGTCCTGACGAAGCAAAACAGCGAAACGCGTTGACGCACAGGGGCTCACTGCCGTTTATTTGGTGTCAACTCTCTTGTTTACACTAGATGCTCATTACTATCATATGCCTATCGTATGTTTTTAATTCTTTTTTACTTGACCTGTTTGATATGACTGATTGTTAATAAAATATATTTTTGTACGATATCATTGTCCATCTTGCCTGTAAAGTCCGACTTAGGGCCCTTTGGTCCTTTACCCTTTCTCTCTTGCAATGCAGGCAGATCATGGCTGGTGGGGGGGTCCAGCAGGGGGGGCTGTACATAGCTTCCTGAAGCCATCCCAGCACCCGGCCTCAGTACTCCTCTCAGGAGCCCCCAGTCCTGATGCAAGCAGTGGGCTGGCTCTTGGGAGGAGTTATGAAAATATCCAAATGTCTTGATGGGTGGGAGTCAGCCTGGATGAGTGGGTGTGGCTAGGCAGGCTGTATTTACATAGGTAACACCCACAAAAGCTGCTGAGCCTTCATGATTGATAAGGGAGGACCAGGGATAGTCAGGCTGGAGAGGAAAGATCTAGATCAGCGGTCTCCAAACTGTGGCCCAGGGGCCGGATACGGCCCTTTGCTTGCTTTTATCTGGCCCTTGGGGCACTATTTCATTCACTGTCAATAATGAAGGGGCGCAATTCCTCCCAATGACACCAACAATGGGGCTCATTTCCCCTTAATCACACCAATGACTGATGCTGGGACATTTTGTACTCCCAATGGCCACAGTCCGGCTCCCCCCCCAAATCTGAACGACAGTAAACTGACTATTTGTTTAGAAAGTTTGAAGACCCCTGTTCTAGATGATGCTGGACATCCTCCAGCCAGGAAATGACTTGATGCAGCTTCTAATGCACGTTGTGAGGCGCTCACAGTGTGCAGTGGAATCAGAGGAAGCCATTTCAGTCCAGGAGAGGAGCCGCTACACCTGTGCAAGACTGAAGGGAAGGCCGGAGGTCAAATTTAACATCAACTTGCCTTGACATGAAGCAACAAGAAAATTTCTCCCATAGACCATAATAGTATTATTATTTTTATTATTGAGTTGGGAACGTTATCATTTCTGTTGGATATTATAATACTCTGTGTCCCCATTAGAGATTTTCCCTCATTTCCTGTCCAGGTGTCACTAGAAAGAAAGGGAACATTCCAAGCCGGGCCTGGACAAAGGGTGGGCAGGAGGGGCAGCTTCCCCCGGGAAACAGTGAATCAAGGGGGGGCACACCCATTCTAAGGCATGTGTTAACAGTTAGGGAGGGGGGCGCAGTTCTGGATCCTTGCCCTGGGAGCTGGACGACCCTGCCCCGGTACTGACTTCAGGTTCTAACCCATCTCCTGTCTGACTTTGAAGCTTCTAGTAACAAGTCGTAGTTTGAAGGATAAGGTTTTAAAAATCAGAAACTGTTGCCCCTCCCCCCTTCCCCAAACTTCAGTAATGATGTGACAGAGTCATTATCAACCCGAAGAGCCATCTGCACTTCCTGTCCTTGCCGTCACTTTGCGCTTTTTTTCCTTCAAGTCTCGGCGAGCCCTTTGAAGAGCAGATGACAGGTGGATCAAGATGAGTTTCCCGATAAGTTAGCTGGTTTTAAAAGGGCCCGATATACTTCATCCTCCAGCGCGGCCTTTCCTCCGCTAATTAAAACTTTCCGGAGGTAAATTTAATTTCTATCTATTGGCTGATTGAGGCGGGAGATGAAGAGAGCAGAGAATATGAGCGAAGATAAGCTCCTTGTGATGGATAATTCTGGACACATTTCATTAGGATTGTACAAAGATCCGTCAGAAGACTTTAAATGGAAATTCCCCTTCCCGGGAATAAATACCTCTCTCTTATTTAAAGAGAAGCGTTATTAGATTTAATCTGATCTGAGGAGGATGACTTGTGAAGACTCAAATCGTCTCGTCCATCAAGTTTCCTTTGCAGAGATTAGCGGCAAATGAAATATTAGAAGAGGTCAGTTCATTAGGAGGAGAGAAAATAAAAATTACATTTAAAAGATTTTTCTTGCAAAAACATTTTTATTTTCAAAGTTTTATAGAAGGACCCCCAGTCTCCACCAGCTGACTCCTCAATGGAGCCCTTTTGTCTGTTGTTAGGGTTGTCTTCTCTACCTCTTTTTTTGTATCTTCTCTTTGCTGAGCTTGGCTTCTCTACCTCTTTGTTGTGTCATCTTCACTACCTCTTTGTTGGAGTCTGCTCCTCTACCTCTTTGCTGAGGTTGGCTTCTCTACCTCTTTTTGTTGGGGTCGGATCCATTACCTCTTTGTTGGAGTCAGCTCCTCTAATCTTTTGTTTTGGTCATTTCCTCTAACCCTTTGCTGGGGGTCATCTCATTTGCCTCTTTTATTGAGCTGGCTCCACCTTTTTGTTGGGGGGGGTCATCTTCTCTACCTCGTAGTTTGGGTTGGCTTCTCTACCTCGAAGTTTGGGTTGGCTTCTCTACCTCTTTGTTATGGTCATCTCCTCTACCTCATTCTTAGTATTGGCTCATCTACGTCTTTCTTAGCTCATCTACCTCTTTACTAGTATTGGCTCATCTACCTCTTTGTTTAGGTTGGCTGCACTACCTCTTTGTTGGGGTCATCTCCTCTACCTCTCGTAGTTTGGGTTGCCTTCTCTACCTCTTTGTTAGGGTAATCTCCTCTACCTCTTTGTTCATGTTGGCTTCTCTACCTCTTATTTATGGGGCATACACACGGTCGGACTTTTCGGCTACAAAAGTCCGACAGCCCGTCTGACAAACTTTCGATGGACTTTTGGCGGACTTGCGGCGGACTTTCTAACGAACAGACTTGCCTACATACGATCACACAAAAGTCCGACGGATTTGTACGTGATGACGTACGACCGGACTAAAATAAGGAAGTTGATAGCCAGTAGCCAATAGCTGCCCTAGCGTGGGTTTTTGTCCGTTGGACTAGCATACAGACGAGCGGATTTCTGGGTCCGGCGGAGTTACGACGATTTGAAGCAAGTTCCAAATCTAAAGTCCGTCAGATTTGCTACAGGAAAAGTCCGCTGAAAGTCCAGGGAAGCCCACACACGATCAGATTGTCCACCGGATTTTGTCCGTCGGCGTCCGTCTGACTTTTGTAGCCGAAAAGTCCGACCGTGTGTACGCCCCATTAGTATTGGCTCATCTATCTCCTTTATTTGGGTTGGCTCATCTACCTCTTTATTTGGGTTGGCTCCTCTACCTCGTCGTTTGGGTTGGCTTCTCTCTACTTCTTTGTTTGGGTCCTCTCCTCTACCCCTTTGGTAGTGTTGGCTTCTCTACCCTTTTCCTAGGTTTGGCTCATTTACGTCTTTATTTGGGTTGGCTGCACTACATCTTTGTTGGGGTCATCTTCTCTACCTTTTTATTAGTGTTAGCTCCTCTACCCCTTTGTTGGAGTCAGCTCCTCCACCTCTTTGTTAGGGTCATCTCCTCTACCTCTCTCTTAGTATTGGCTCATCTACCTCTTTCTTAGCTCATCTACCTCCTTCCTAGTATTGGCTCATCTACCTCTTTATTTGGGTTGGCTGCACTACCTCTTTGTTGGGGTCATCTCCTCTACCTCTCGTAGTTTGGGTTGCCTTCTCCACCTCTTTGTTAGGGTCATCTCCTCTACCTCTTTGTTCGTGTTGGCTTCTTTACCTCTTTCTTAGTATTGGCTCATCTACCTCCTTTATTTGGGTTGGCTCCTCTACCTTGTCGTTTGGGTTGGCTTCTTCCCTAGTATTGGCTCATTTACGTCCTTATTTGGGTTGGCTGCACTACGTCTTTGTTGGGGTCATCTTCTCTACCTTTTTATTAGTGTTAGCTCCTCTACCCCTTTGTTGGAGTCAGCTCCTCCACCCATTTGTTGGCGTCAGCTCTACCACCTCTTTGTTGGCGTTGTCTGCTCTATTACTTTGTTGGGGTTTTCTCCTCCACCTCTTTATTGGGATCATCTTCTCTGCCTCTTTGTTAGTCTTGGTTCATCTACCTCTTTTTTGGGGTCATCTCCTCTACCTCATTGTTGGAATTGATACATTATTATTATTATACAGGATTCATATAGCGCCGACAGTTTACGCAGTGCTTTACAACATTAGGGCAGACAGTACAATTACAATACAATTCAATACAGGGGGAATCAGAGGGCTCTGCTCGTTAGAGCTTACAATCTAGGAGGGAGGGTCAAGTTATACAAAAGGGTAATATCAGTGGGGGATGAGCTAATGGAGAAAATAGTGCAGTTGTTAGATGGAGGCAGGATGGACTTCTCTGAAAAGAAAAGTTTTCAGGGATCGCCTAAAAGTGGATAAATTTGGAGACAGTCTGACAGATTTGGGTAGTGAATTCCAGAGGTTGGGCGAGGCTCGGGAGAAGTCCTGGAGGCGGATATAGGAGGAGGCGATGAGGGAGCTAGAGAGCAGGAGGTCTTGGGAGGAACGAAGAGGGCGATTAGGTTGGTATTTTGAGACTAGACTAGGGATGTAGCTGGGGGCAGAGTTGTGGATGGCTTTGTAACTTATTGTTAGTATTTTGAATTTAATTCGTTGGGCGAGTGGTAGCCAATGGAGGGATTGGCAGAGAGGGGTAGCAGACACTGAGCGGTTTGTAAGGTGGATGAGTCTGGCAGCAGCATTCATGATGGACTGAAGGGGGATAGTCTATTTAAAGGTAAGCCAATGAGGAGGGAGTTGCCGTAGTCAAGGCGAGAGATAACCAGGGAGTGAATCAGGAGCTTTGTGGTTTCATTGGTTAGAAAGGGACGTAGTTCTGAGATGTTGCGGAGGTTGAGGCAGCAAGCTTTGGAAAGTGATTGGATGTGGGGCCGAAAGGAGAGTTCAGAGTCCAGGATAACACCTAGCACCCTGACATGTGGGGATGGGTGGATGGTTGTGCCATTGCTCTTGACAGAGAAGTCAGGGGAAGAGGCACGTGGGGGAGGAAATATTATAAGCTCGGTTTTGGACAAGTTGAGTTTGAGGAAGTGGTGTGACATCCATACAGATATGTCGGTTAGTAAGTTAGTGATGCGTGAGGAGACTGATGGAGCGAGTTGAGGGGTGGAGAGATAGATTTGTGTGTAGTCAGCATAGAAATGATATTGAAAGCTGTGAGAGGCTATCAGCTGACCCAGGGAAGAGGTGTAGATTGAAAATAAAAGAGGTCCAAGAGCAGAACCTTGGGGGGTCCTCGACGGAGAAGGGAAGAGGAGTGGAGGAAGTAGAATTGTAAGGTGCGTTGGGATAGGTAGGATGAGAGCCACTGAAGAGCACAGTCACAGAGACCGAGGGAGTAAAGTTTTTTGAGGAGGAGGGGGTGGTCAAATGTATCAAAGGCAGCTGAAAGCTCCAGAAGTAGGAGTACAGAATAGTACATTTAGGTCTTTGTTAGTTTTTGGCTCCTTTACCTCTTTGTTGGGGTCATCTCCTCTATTTGTTGGGTTCCTCTTCTTTACCTCTTTGTTAGTCTCAGTTCCTCTGCCTCTTTGTTGGAATTGATACCTCTACCTCATTGTTAGTCTTACATCCTCTACCTCTTTGTTGGGGTCATCTCCTCTACCTCCTTGTTGGGGTCATCTTCTCTACCTCTTTGTTGGGGTCATCTTCTCTACCTCTTTGTTGGGGTCATCTCCTCTACCACCTTGTTTGGGTCATCTTCTCTACCTCTTTGTTGGGGTCATCTCCTCTACCTCCTTTTTGGGGTCATCTTCTCTACCTCTTTGTTGGGGTCATCTCCTCTACCTCCTTGTTGGGGTCATCTTCTCTACCTCTTTGTTGGGGTCATCTCCTCTACCGCCTTGTTGGGGTCATCTTCTCTACCTCTTTGTTGGGGTCATCTCCTTTACCTCCTTGTTGGGGTCATCTGCTCTACCTCTTTGTTGGGGTCATCTCCTCTACCTCCTTGTTTGGGTCATCTTCTCTACCTCTTTGTTGGGGTCATCTCCTCTACCTCTTTGTTAGTCTTAGTTCCTCTACGTCTTTGTTGAGGTTGGGGAGGAGATACTGAGGAAATGCCTCCTCCTCCTTCTACAAAGTTACAATGTACAGTCTGATCACCGTGGAAAGGGAGACTGAGCAAATTCTTCCTCCTCCATCTACAAAGTTATAATGTACAGTCTGATCACTGGGGGGGGGGACGGGACTGAGGAAATTACTCCTCCTCCTTCTACAGAGTTACAATGTACAGTCTGATCACTGGGTGGAGGGGAGACTGAGGACATGACTCCTCCTCCTCCTTCTACAAAGTTATAAGGTACAGTCTGATCACTGGGGGGAAGAGAGACTGAGGAAATGACTCCTCCCCTTCTACAAAGTTACAATGTACAGTCTGATCACTGAGGGAGGGGAGAGTGAGGAAATGCCTCCTCCTCCTTCTACAAAGTTACAATGTACAGTCTGATCACTGGGGGAGGAGACTGAGGAAATTACTCCTCCTCCTTCTACAAAGTTACAATGTACAGTCTGATCACTGGGTGGAGGGGAGACTGAGGACATGACTCCTCCTCCTTCTACAAAGTTATAATGTACAGTCTGATCACCGGGGGAGGGGAGACTGAGGACATGACTCCTCCTCCTTGTACAAAGTTACAATGTACAGTCTGATCACTGGGGGAGGGGAGAGTGAGGAAATGCCTCCTCCTCCTTGCACTGATGCACAGTGGTGTATGACTACAATTCCTGTAGGGTTACTTGCTTACTTGGCGGCCCGTATTGCTGGTAATAAGGCTCCGACTCTTCAAGATACGAAGACGATGTTCTGTTCACAATCCCTTTTGCATATTTACTGCTAAATCCTTCTGTTTTCCCCGGCGTTCCCCTTCTCCTGTGCGTTTTCGCGCCCCAGACAGGAGAATTCTGGGAACGTCGGGCCGAGACAAAAGTCGGCGGCACTTAACGTGTCTAAAACAGGCAGCGAATATATTTATTTTTACCATTTAAATGTATTAACTGGAGCGGCGGAGGAGGGTAAATGCACACTTACAGGCAGCGTGAACGATTTGCCATTTTAAATCATTATCTGCGCCGGGGAGACGGGCGAGAAAAAAAAAAAAAAAAAACTGCAACTTTGAAAAACCTCTAAGTGGATTTTTCTCTGACCCGTCTCCATGGCAGTGCAGCTACTTTGTTATCAAATGGATCAATACTTCAGTGTTTGTGTGAAACTGTCTTAAGTGCTGTTTGTCCCGAAGCTTTTAGCTTCACCAGGTCAGTTATTACAGTAAAGGAGCGCGTCTGCCGCGCCGTGAGTGTCGGCCCCCCTGCGGCCCCCGCGGCCCCCTATTTACCGCTTCTACGAAATGTCAAGTATATGGCGGCTATTAACGCCCGCTGCATGGATTAACCGGACTTTATTCCTTCCTCTAGGAAGGGGAGCACGGGAAGGAGGCTGCCGCCGCCGGTTTTGCAGCGTTTTATTCGCCCTTCATATAGAACGACCACCCCCCCCCCCCCACCCCCAAGCCATAAATTACAAAATCCGCATTCCATCCTGGAATGAAACTCGAATTTGCTTTATAGTGGAAAACGCAATTACTGTATCCTCCTCCTATAGGCTTTACCGACTTAAACGTGTCAACGCCGAACGCGTCATTTCCAAAATGATTTTCGGTCTTTTTGAAATGCCGGCTGTCGTTTACCGCTTTCACCGCCCAGCGCTGTTTTTGCATTTTTTTGCAAACATTTAAAAAAAAAAAAAAAAATAATAATAATGATTTTAGTAAATGTAGCAAGGTATTCTGAATGATAAACTGCCCTTCAAAGAAAAAATACCTCCACCGCGCCCCCTAGAATCTACAAAGTCAAAAATATCTATGAATATAGTGAAAAATATGTAATTGAATACATATATATTATTAAATGAAAATAGGTGTTGAGCCGCCCCTTTAAATTATAATACATGCACTAAATAATAAATCCTAAATGTCAGTAACTCCCACAATCCTCCTACAGACACCTAGGATGAAATAAGAGGCGCTCTAAACTTATATAGTGCCCAGGTATCTCTAACACAATAGTGGTGTGAACCTCTTATGCCCCGTACACACGGTCGGATTTTCCGACGGAAAATGTGTGATAGGACCATGTTGTCGGAAATTCCGACCGTGTGTAGGCTCCATCACATATTTTCCATCGGATTTTCCGACACGCAAAGTTTGAGAGCAGGATATAAAATTTTCCGACAACAAAATCCGTTGTCGGAAATTCCGATCGTGTGTACACAAATCCGACGGACAAAGTGCCACGCATGCTCAGAATAAATAAAGAGATGAAAGCTATTGGCCACTGCCCCGTTTATAGTCCCGACGTACGTGTTTTTTACGTCACCGCGTTCAGAACGATCGGATTTTCCGACAACTTTGTGTGACCGTGTGTATGCGAGACAAGTTTGAGCCAACATCCGTCGGAAAAAATCCTAGGATTTTGTTGTCGGAATGTCCGAACAAAGTCCGACCGTGTGTACGGGGCATTAATGTGCTCTGTGCACCCACATAAAATTTGATATTACCACAAACCGATAACTCAAACAGATATAGTATTTGTGAATCTCGTGAAATAATGTGTGCAATCACTTCGCTCCATGCTGTAAAACGTAAGTCCATACATTCTCGATAAAAAATCAGTCCAAAAAAAATTAAAATAAAAATAAAAATCGTGACAAAATATGAATAAAGTGTCCAAAAAAAAGTTGTTAAATCTTGATGAACAAACAAAGGTGACTCCGTGTGTCTTCCACCTCACCCCTCGTGATCAGTGCATCCACTCCCTCAAGAAATACACTCACCGATTTGAATTGCCAGCACTTTCATGCAAGGCAGTAATCACTTGTTTACCACACTCAAGGGTAATTGGATCAATCGATGTCCCACAGTGAATGTTATAGATAAGGTCCACATGAAAAAAAATAAAGTGCTCCAATAGTGTAAACCAGTATAACACATTTATTTAAAACCACTGCAATCTTATAGCAATACACTCACATTTTAAAAGATAAAAAACCAGCCAAAGTAAAGTGTAGTTCACATCAACTTCAAACTCAGTGAATACCAAATGTAACTAGCGGTCACGGCGGACCCGAGGTGTGCTGGTGCCGAGCTCCCAATCTCACCCCTCCCTTGACTGTCCTCCGTTCCTCCGTGTAATCGATTCTCCTCTCCTTCAGTGTGGCTTACAGCGCTATGCGTCACGTATCACAGCCACGCCCCCAACATGTTTCGTCATGAGTTGACTTAATCCCATGATTTGGACTTACGTTTTACAGCATGGAGTGAAGTGATTGCACACATTATTTCACGAGATTCACAAATACTA
Source organism: Aquarana catesbeiana (assembly GCF_042186555.1). Taxonomy (NCBI): domain Eukaryota; kingdom Metazoa; phylum Chordata; class Amphibia; order Anura; family Ranidae; genus Aquarana; species Aquarana catesbeiana. Next base: position 6,458,265 of record NC_133334.1, on the reverse strand, counting down.
TATCTGTTTGAGTTATCGGTTTGTGGTAATATCAAATTTTATGTGGGTGCACAGAGCACATTAAGAGGTTCACACCACTATTGTGTTAGAGATACCTGGGCACTATATAAGTTTAGAGCGCTTCTTATTTCATCCTAGATGTCTGTAGGAGGATTGTGGGAGTTACTGACATTTAGGATTTAATATTTAGTGCAATAATTATTTTAGGCCTGAAGTTTTACACTTCTATACCGCTGGACTTCATATGATGTCCTGGGCTTTAAAGCGGAGCTCCGCCCACCCCTGTCCGACACTTACCTGTCCAGGGAGCCCGCCATGTCGGGTGCAGCCGCTGCCATTGCCAGCAAGGGAACCCGGCAGTGAAGCCTTGGGGGTTAGGGTGAGGGTGAGGGTCAAGGGTTTTCCCTTGAAGAACAAGGTTAGGACTCAGGGATTGGAATCGGGACCTGCTCCAAAGGTCAAAGGTCAGAAGGCGTGTCCCCAGAGGTCAAGGGTCAAGAGGTATGGCTGACCTACCCCCACCAAAGTGTTCTGCCTACCCCAACTAAGTCGGGGAATGAACAAGTTGGGAAAAGAGCGTGCATTTGTGCTCTGCGCATGCGTGAAGCGCGCTGCGCTTTCTAATCGGCCTGGCGGCGGAGGAAGGAGGAGAGGGGCCGAAAATCCGAGAGATGGAGCCACGGCCCCGTCTACCGGAAGTGGGGAAGGGGACCTGTCAAAAACAGGTCGCCGCCCCCCCCTCCGCCCCTGAAAGGTGCCAAATGTGGCACCAGACGGGGGGGGAGGAGACAAATAAACGGAGGTTCCACTTTTGGGTGCAGCTCCGCTTTAAGAACCCTTTCACACTGGGGCCACCGAGCATCAGCGGTAATGCGGCGCTCATTTTAGCAGCACCTTACAGCTGTTTAAGCGGCGCTTTTCGGCCGCTAGCGGGGCGCTTTTAACCTCCGCTAGCAGCAAAAAGGAGGGGTTAAATGCGCCGGTGTTGCAGCGCTTCCAAAGCTCCTGAAAAGCGCTTCAGAAGCGTCGCAACATGGGCATGTTTAACCATTCATTGCAATGGGCAGGGCATTTTGTTTTGTGAACGCTGTATACAGCGCTCCCAAACCGCTCCAAAGATACTGCTTGCAGGACTTTTCCTAACGTTCCGCAAACGCACCGCCCCCAGTGTGAAAAGACACACTGAAATGAATGGGAGGCGGTTTTCAGGCGCTATTTCCCATGCTAAAATGTCTGAAAACGGCCTCAAAGGGGTCTAGGTGGAGATATCGGGATGATGGGTGCAGCTGTTCAGCTGCTTGATTGTTTTTACAGGTGGCGGGACCGCGCTCTACCGGCTCACCCATGCGATCAGTGAGCCAGAGAATGAATCAGCCGGCGGCGGCCAATTACCATAGAGCTGACTGAGGACCCAGATGGTCCCTGGGTATCTCTATGATGTTCGGAGGCCGAGCGCGACGTTATGATGTCACTTCCGGTGCCAGTGTTGCACCAGAATCGGTGACCCATCAGGTTAGGTAACAGGAGTGAGGTCCATCAGCGACACATACGCTCTACCGCTACCAGGTTTGCTCATCTGACAGAACATCTGCAGTCTGAAGAAGGCAGCGGACATCTTACTACACCCAGCTACGTCTTGAATTTAACTATAATTTTAGCAATAAAGTGAGCGGATATAAATAAATATAGTATATTGACATCTGTGATGCTGTTTGGATGTTTTATTTTGAAAGCCTAAGCGGTGCAGCAACATGGCCTCCGCCACCTTCCTACTGCTGGGTGTACTAGCATGGCCTCCCCCACCTTCCTACTGCTGGGTGTACCAACATGGCCTCCGCCACCTTCCTACTGCTGGGTGTACCAACATGGCCTCCGCCACCTTCCTACTGCTGGGTGTACCAACATGGCCTCCACCACTTTCCTACTGCTGGGTGTACCAACATGGCCTCCACCACCTTCCTACTGCTGGGTGTACCAACATGACCTCCACCACCTGCCTGCTGCTGGGTGTTCCAATAGGCCTCCAACATCTTCCTACTGCTGGGTGTACCAACATGGCCTCCACCACTTTCCAACTGCTGGCATCCAGTTTTTTTCAAAACAGCATCACAGATGTGACTAAAATATATTTATTCATATACGCTCACTTTATTGCTAAAATTACTGTGAAATTCAAGACGTAGCTGGGTGTAGTAAGATGTCCGCCGCCTTCTTCTGACTGCAGGTGTTCTGTCACATTAGCAAACCTGGTAGCGGTGGAACGCATGCGCAGCTGACGTAACGTCACTTCCGTTCCCTAATCTGACAGGTCGCCGATTCTGACAGAACACCAGCAGATGTAAACGTGTTTTTTTTTTTGGCTGGGAAGCTGAGATCGTTTTTTTTTTTTTTTTTTTTTTTTTATCCCAGACTTTCCAGGCTAGAGGAGAGATGTGGGGACTTATAGACCCCCCAGATCTCACTGTAAAGAGGATCTGTAATGCCCTATGCCTATTACAAGGGATGTTCACATTTCTTGAAATAGGAATAAAAGTTATGAAAAAAATAAAAAACAAAAGAGAAAGCCTAAGAATAAAAAAAATGTAAATAAAATAAAAAATGAAAGCGGCCCGTCCCCTCGTGCTCACACACCGAAGCGAACGCATATGTAAGCAACGTTTAAACCACACGTCAGGTGTTGCCGCAAACATTCGAGCGAGAGCAATAATTCTAGTGGAAGACCTCCTCTGTAACTGTAAAAAAAAAAAAAAAAATTTGTGTCTCCCTTGGAGGTTTTTAAGTACCGACGTTTTGTCACCATTCCACGAGTGAGCGCAATTTTAAAGCGTGACATGTTAGGTATCTATTTACTCGGCGTAACATCATCTTTCAGATTATACTAAAATTAGGCTAACTTTACTGTTTTGTTTATTTTTTATTCATGAAAGTGTTTTTGTTTTCCCCCAAAAATTTTAAAAATTGTTGCGCAAAATACCATGTGACATAAAAAAATTGCAATGACCGCCATTTTCTTTTCTAGGGTCTCTGCTAAGAAATATATATATATATAACATATGTTTGGAGGTTCTGAGTAATTTTCTAGTGAAAAAATATGATTTTTTTACATGTAGGAGACGAATGCCAGAATTGGCCCGGCATGGAGGTGGTTAAAGCCCCCAAACATTATATAATATTTTCTGAAATCAGACACTCTAGAGCAGTGGTCTCCAAACTGCAGCCCATTGCGAACCTTTATCTGACCCATCGGGGCTTTATTCCTTCGACACCAATAGTGGGGTATAATTCCCCCCAAAAAGCCTGTTTTACAATATAGTCGGCAACACCTTTATATTCCTCACCAGGCTTTTTTGTGGCATCAGGCAGGAAAGGCTTATTTCTGACAACTCGACCATGCAGATCATTTATGTTTGAGTATTATCGTGTTGTGCTGCTTAAAACTCACCACACCATCTTTTTCCAGAGCAGCCTGTATTTCTCCTGAGGTTACCTGTGGGGGGGGTTTTCTTTCTATTCCGAACAATTCTTCTGGCAGTTGTGACTGAAATCTTTCTTGGTCTACCTGTTCTTGGCTTCCTTGGTCCTTGGCATCAAGAGATCCACGAATTTTCCACTTCTTAATAAGTGATTGAACAGTACTGACTGATATATTTAAGGCTTTGGTTATCTTTTTATATCCTTTTCCATCTATATAACGCTCCACTACCTTGTTACGCAGGTCTTTTGACGGTTCTTCTCTGCCCTCCTTGGCTCAGTACCTAGTCTGCTCAGCGCATCCACGTGAGAGCTAACAAACTCATTGACTATTTATACACAGACACTAATTGCAATTTAAAAAGCCACACATGTGGGAAATTAACTTTTAATTGCCATTGTAACTTGTGTGTGTCTGTACCAAGGCCAAACATTCCAGGGGGGTGGGAGCTTTTCATCAGGGCCATTTGGGTGATTTCTGTTATTATGATTTAAAAATGAGCCAAGCAACGATGTGATAATAAATGGCTTTATATCATCGCTATCCTTAAATAAAAGAGAGATTTTTTGGCATGATAAGTCTCATATTTTCACTATCAATGCCAAAATTTCACCATTTCTGCCAGGGGGTGGAAACTTTTGAGCACAACTCTAAAGATCTATATAGAGGAATCAGGTCCTCCTTCCTCCTCCTGGTGACCCCTCTAGTGATATAAAGGTCTATATAGAGGAATCAGAGCCTCCTTCCCCCCTCTGATGACCCCTCTAGTGATATAAAGATCTATATAGAGGAATCAGGTCCTCCTTCCTCCTCCTGGTGACCCCTCTAGTGATATAAAGGTCTATATAGAGGAATCAGGACCTCCTTCCTCCTGCCGGTGACCCCTCTAGTGATATAAAGATCTATATAGAGGAATCAGGACCTCCTTCCCCCCTCTGGTGACCCCTCTAGTGATATAAAGATCTATACAGAGGAATCAGGACCTCCTTCTTCCTGCTGGTGACCCCTCTAGTGATATAAAGATCTATATAGAGGAATCGGGACCTCCTTCCTTCTCCTGGTGATCCCTCTAGTGATATAAAGATCTATATAGAGGAATCAGGACCTCCTTCCTCCTGCTGGTGACCCCTCTAGTGATATAAAGATCTATACAGAGGATTTAGGACCCCCTTCCTCCTGCCGGTGACCCCTCTAGTGATATAAAGATCTATATAGAGGAATCAGAGCCTCCTTCCCCCCTCTGGTGACCCCTCTAGTGATATAAAGATCTATATAGAGGAATCAGAACCTCCTTCCTCCTGCTGGTGATCCCTCTAGTGATATAAAGATCTATATAGAGGAATCAGGACCTCCTTCCTCCTGCTGGTGACCCCTCTAGTGATATAAAGATCTATACAGAGGAATCAGAACCTCCTTCTCCATGCTGGTGACCCCTCTAGTGATATAAAGATCTATATAGAGGAATCGGGACCTCCTTCCTTCTCCTGGTGACCCCTCTAGTGATATAAAGTTCTATATAGAGGAATCAGGACCCCCTTCCTCCTGCTGGTGACCCTTCTAGTGATATAAAGATCTATATAGAGAAATCAGGACCTCCTTCCTCCTGCTGGTGACCCCTCTAGTGATATAAAGATCTATATAGAGGAATCAGGACCTCCTTCCTCCTGCTAGTGACCCTTCTAGTGATATAAAGATCTATATAGAGGAATTAGGACCTCCTGCTGGTGACCCCTCTAGTCATATCCTATATCATATGAATCCAATGTTATATATTTGCTGTGAAGGTTGAATGTCGACGTTCTTTATAATGATGCAGCTTGTTAACCAAAGAAGCAGAGGCGGGTGGTTTCGGAAATTAATTGCTCTTTAAGTTTAGTGAATAGGGTGAAGCCACTTAGACTTATGAATAAGTGAAGCCATGTTCACCTTAATCATCCAATCATGTGCAAGAAAAAAGTTCTGCTCTTTTTAATCTCCCTTGCACATGGTTGGAAGTTCAGAATGAAGCGAAAATTACCCTGAGTGAAGATTCACCTTCATAGGGGATCAGTCTTTGCTGCTTTGGAAAATCCACCCAATTATGGAAATGACTTTGTAATGTTGTCTGTTGTAAAGACCCCCCCAAGTCTGACAGTCTGTTCTCCTCCTCTAGGAGTGCCGATGCTCTCAGTCCAGCCAAAGGGAAAACAGAAAGGGTGCGCGGGGTGTAACCGGAAGATCAAGGACCGCTACCTGCTCAAGGCATTGGACAAGTACTGGCATGAAGACTGCTTAAAATGCGCCTGCTGCGACTGCCGCTTGGGCGAGGTCGGCTCAACGCTCTACACGAAAGCAAACCTTATACTTTGTCGCAGAGATTACTTACGGTAAGAGCACTAAGATTTTGGATGCATGATGGGAAAGGAAATGTGTCTTATGGGGCAAAATGTCACTAGAATTTCCATGAGGAAAGCTGGTAGGTATGACTGAGAGAATGAGATTGCTGTAAAGGATTGAAAAGGGGCAGCTTCCTGCAAGAGAAGAGACATTATACGGCCCATATCTCCTGCCTCCCCTCAATTACAATGCTGCCGCCTTTGTAAGACTCTTTGGAATCCGTCACTTCCAGGGGTGTCAGATGCCTCACTCCCCCGCCATGGGCTGTGGTTCCTTTGACTCCTCCTTGACTCCACTGACCCCTATGTAGCTACAGGACTCATCGGTAATGCAGGGGCTGGTGGGGCTGGTGGACGGAACCACAGAGTGTGGCAGGGGTCATGGTCATGGACATGGTCATCTGAGACTTCTGGTGAAGAGTCTGGAGGGAGCACATCACTAGAATGGAGGGCAGGTAGGTGATACAGGCTGCTGGAGGGGTGAGCAGAATACCTCTCCTAAAGAAAGGAAATGTTTTCAGTTCTGTAGAGACCTGACAGGGCCTCATTAATGTGTACGAAGGTTTTCATTTTACCAGGTCAGGGTATAGTTAGTAATAATTAATGACATCAACTGGATTGCTTAAAGGAAAACTTTATTGGTTATTGGGTCTTTTTTTTTGTGTGTATATTTTAACTATATAATAAATGTGTATAGAAAAAGTTTACCTTTACAAATAAACAATGAATACATGGTCTACCCATGATGCAGCATTCCAAAAAGAGAGCACAGCAGAAGTTGCTTGCTTTCAGACTCTTTGTCTCTTATTGAATCTCCTAATAGCCTGGTATGAATACTGTAGTCAGGAGTTGCACCTGTATATTGACGATGTATAGAAAACTTTTTTTTTTAAATAAACATTTATTAATTGGTCTACCCATGACACAACATTTCAAAAACAGGGCGCAGCAGAAGTTGCTTGCTGTCAGGCTCTCTGTGTCTTCTTATTGAATGATAAGCCTGTTATGAATATTGTAGTCAGGGAAAGAAATATATATACACAGTCAGGTCAATAAATATTGGGACATGGACACAATTCTAATCTTTTTGGCTCTATACACCACCACAATGGATTTGAAATGAAACAAATAAGATGTGCTTTAACTGAAGACTTTCAGCTTTAATTTTTGGGTATTTACATCCAAATCAGGTGAACGGTGTAGGAATTACAACAGTTTGTATATGTGCCTCCTACTTTTTAAGGGACCAAAAGTAATGGGACAGATTAACAATCATTCATCAAACTTTCACTTTTTAATACTTGGTTGCAAATCCTTTGCAGTCAATTACAGCCTGAAGTCTGGAACACATAGACATCACCAGACGTTGGGTTTCATCCCTGGTGATGCTCTGCCAGGCCTTTACTACAACTGTCTTCAGTTCCTGCTTGTTCTTGGGGCATTTCACTTCTTTCCCTTAAAAAACTCTTTGGTTGCTTTCGCAGTATGCTTCGGGTCATTGTCCATCTGCACTGTGAAGCTCCGTCCAATGAGTTCTGAAGCATTTTGCTGATTATGAGCAGATAATATTGTCCGAAACACTTCAGAATTCATCCTGCTGCTTTTGTCAGCAGTCACATCATCAATAAATACAAGAGAACCAGTTCCATTGGCAGCCATACATGCCCACGCCTTGACACTACCACCACCATGCTTCACTGATGAGGTGGTATGCTTTGGATCATGAGCAGTTCCTTTCCTTCTCCATACTCTTCTCTTCCCATCACTCTGGTACAAGTTGATCTTGGTCTCATCTGTCCATACGATGTTGTTCCAGAACTGTGAAGGCTTTTTTAGATGTTGTTTGGCAAACTCTAATCTGGCCTTCCTGTTTTTGAGGCTCACCGATGGTTTACATCTTGTGGTGAACCCTCTGTATTCACTCTGGTGAAGTCTTCTCTTGATTGTTGACTTTGACACACATACACCGACCTCCTGGAGAGTGTTCTTCATCTGGCCAACTGTTGTGAAGGGTGTTTTTTTCACCAGGGAAAGAATTCTTCGGTCATCCACCACAGTTGTTTTCCGTGGTCTTCCGGGTCTTTTGGTGTTGCTGAGCTCACCGGTGCGTTCTTTCTTTTTAAGGATGTTCCAAACAGTTGATTTGGCCACACCTAATGTTTTTGCTATTTCTCTGATGGGTTTGTTTTGTTTCTTCAGCCTAATGATGGCTTGCTTCCCTGATAGTGACAGCTCTTTGGATCTCATATTGAGAGCTGACAGCAACAGATTCCAAATGCAAATAGCACACTTGAAATGAACTCTGGACCTTTTATCTGCTCCTTGTAAATGGGATAATGAGGGAATAACAAACACCTGGCCATGGAACAGCTGAGCAGCCAATTGTCCCATTACTTTTGGTCCCTTAAAAAGTGGAAGGCACATATACAAACTGTTGTAATTCCTACACCGTTCACCTGATTTGGATGTAAATACCCTCAAATTAAAGCTGAAAGTCTGCAGTTAAAGCACATCTTGTTTGTTTCATTTCAAATCCTTTGTGGTGGGGTATAGAGCCAAAAAGATTAGAATTGTGTCGATGTCCCAATATTTATGGACCTGACTGTTTGTTTGTTTATTTGTAAAATACATATTTTTCTATACACTGTATATATAATTTATATATATATATATATATATATATATATATATATATATATATATATATATATATATATATAATTATATATACAGTGTATAGAAAAATATGTATTTTACAAATAAACATTCAGTAGTTGCTCTACCCATGATACAACATTTCAAAAACAGAGCACAGCAGAAGTTGCTTGCTTTCAGGCTCCATGTCTCTTATTGAATCACCTTATAACACGCCATGATTACTGTAGTCAAGAAAAGATAGGAATCACACCTCTTACACATACAGTCGTGTGTGCAATTTTAAACTTGAGCTCCTGAACGCTAAGTACAAACATTTTTTTTTTTTTTGCCAGTAATGCAGCTAAGGTCAGCATGGTAAACATGAAAATCTGAAATCTGACATCCAAAAAAAAAAAAAAAACTTAAAACTTCACCTGATGGCTGGAATTGTAAACCTGAGACTAAAAAGATAAAACAAAAAAAAAAGTCATAAACATAACAAATGCATAAAGAATTATAGAAAATATATATACAAAAAAGTACATTCCTTTTTATTCATTATTTACTCACTGTAAATTTTACACACATTAAAATTGATATAAAAAACCTAAGCAATCTGCAACACAGCAGGAAATGGTTTTATGTATTGTTGAAAAATATTAAAACAATCCCCCCTTGGTATTTTTTTTCTATTACGCTGAAAAATATTTTTTTCGATTTATTTATTTTTTATTTTTATTTTTTATTACATTTTTTAATTTTTTTAAAGCAGGGCGGCCAGAATTTTTGTTAGCATTCCTGTTTTATCGAACTGTAGGAATTATTGGGGGGTGTATGTTTGCCCCCCTCTGGGGCACCATATAATATCTCATTGTTTGTTTTTTGTAGTTTTTATTTTTTTTTCTCCTGGCGGGTGCGAGTCCTCCGGAAGAGCGACAAGCTCCCCGGTAAAGCCCGCGGTTGGATGTTGGTGGAAGTTTAATTCCGAGGCCCTGGGAGCTCGGTCTTGGCTGTTGACACGAGTCTAATACCAAAGATTAATTTAAGACCCTGACATTTCAGAAAAGACTAGATATACGACCTCTGTCCTTTTGGAGAACGATCGCCATTATTACTCCTTCAAGGAGATGACCATTAATGATTTATAACACCTCTTGTCGCAAAAAAAGGACCCAAATCCCACCGCCCGCCTGTGTCCCCCCTCAAATGTCGGTGACCTAGATGCGTTCGCGGGCGATGGCGGCAGAGGAGACTGATTACCCCAGATGTTCCGTCGCTCAGACCGCGGCGGCGGCGGCCACCCAGTTGTTTAGGATTTCATTTTGGAAATTTTGTTGCAGTAGAAGGCGACCACAATCTAGAGACGGGCGACCCTGACGCTGGAGGAGGGGAATGGACGCCATTTAAACATTACATATTTCCACAGAGATCTAAAAGACCCCCCGATGTCTCATTAAAGAGAACCTGTCATCAAAAAAATGTATCACATAGCGACTTCTTGTCCCCTATGTGATGGAGAAAAAAAATTTGGCGAAAAAAAAAACGAAAATTACAAGCCCTTCAAATATCTCCCCAAAATGTTGTGCCCCCCCCCCCCCCAAACATTCATAAACATACTAATGTAAAATGCAGGTGTCGGGGGCGCCTAAGCGCGAAAAAAAAACGCCATTTGTGCTTTATGTTACATATTACCGCACACATTGGTGTTAGACGTGTGCACTGCCGAAAAATGTGTTTGTTTTCATTTCTTTTTTTTTTTTTTTTTTTTAGTTTTTTGATCGCAATTCGTAAATTAAAAGATCCAAAAATTTGAAAATCCAAAAATTCGAAATAATAACTAACTAATAATAACGAAATATTACATTTATAGGTATTGGAATCTCCTTTCAAATTTGGCTGTTAGTGAACGCAATAAATACGAAATTATCTGAAGTTACGAATACAGCATCTAAACAAATGGAACGGGACGAATTAATAATAATAATAAAAAGTTTTTTTATTATTATTGTTATTTATTATTATTAATTCGTTATGTTCCGTTCGTTTAGATGCGGCATTCGTTATTTCGGATCATTCGTAACTTCGGATAATTTCGAATTCTTTACATTCACTGACAGCCAAATTTGAAAGGAAATTCCAATACCTATCATTTAATAGTTATTTCAGATTTTCGGGTTTCCAAAAATCGAATTTCAGATCTCGAATTCATGAATTTTCGAATATTCGCATTTACGGGTTTTTTTTAAAATTCAGCCGAATTTAACAAATTTGTCTAAAATCATTTAAAAAAAAAGAATTAGGAACTAAACGAATTGCATGTCTGATTGGTGTGAGCGGAACAATTCTGTCCCGTTATTGACGGTCAACTCTACCGACACCGATGACCTGTAGGGGGCTTTAAAGCGCCGCCTATGAAAAATATAGGGTACTAAAAGTTTTTCGCCGTTTCAAGGACGCACGCATTTTTAAGACTTGGCATGTTGGGTAACTATTTACTTGGTACAACCTCTTTTTTTTTTTTTTTTTTACAAAAAAAATTGGGTAATTTGTAATTGTAAAACCTAAAATGACCTTTTCATCCATTAACAGTTGCGCTAATATCATAATAATGTCAGTTGTGACATTAAAAAAAAAAAAAATTGGGACTGCCGCTATTTTTTCCGCTTTTAGAAAATATATCATATTTTGGGGGTTTTACAAAAACAAATTGGGTACCAACCCTGTGTAACCCTTTCACTGCCAGAGATGTTTTTGCTGGGTTTTTTTGCACAATGTACTGCAGGCGGGCCACCGGCGCAGGCAAAGCGACCTATCCGTACGATGCCAGGAGCGCGTCAGCAAGTCCCGGCCAATGATTCACGGCTAGGACCTGCTGATCGGCTGTGTCCTATCGCAGCCCAGAGCTCTGTGTTGACAACCAACACAGAGCCTCTGTACACAGGGAGTAATCTCTTTAGTAAATCTTTAGTAAAAAAATCAGTAGACATGTGCAATTCGTTCCAAATTCGTTTTTTTTAAAATAAACTTCAAATTCAATAATTCGGAAATATCCGAATGAACGAAAACCCGTTTCATTAAATTTTCTGAATATTCGTAAATTTGAATATTCGGAAATGCGAAAAATCAGAAATTGTAAAATCTGTAAACCCAAAAATGCGAAAATCTGAAATAATAACAATAACGATTAAGTTATAGCTTTTGGAATTTCTTTTAAAATTTGGCTGTTAGTGAAAGTAACGAATACGAATTAATTAATTCGGAAATATCAGAATGAACGAAAACCCGTTTCATGAATTTTTCTGAATATTCGTAAATTTGAATATTCAGAAATGAGAAAATTCCAAAATTCTAAAATCTGAAATAATAACAATAACGATTAAATGATAGGTATCGGAATTTCCTTTCAAATATGGCTGTTAGTGAATGATACGAATACGAATTTATCCGAAGTTACGAATCATCCGAAATAACAAATGCCGCATCTTAAAGAATGGAACGTAACGAATCAAAAATAAATAATAATGATAAAAACCTTTTTACTATTATTATTATTTATTATTAATTTGTTCCGTTCCATTTGTTTAGATGCGCCATTCGTTATTTCGGATAATTCGTAACGTCGGATAAATTCGTATTCGTTACGTTCACTAACAGCCATATTTGAAAGGAAATTCCAATACCTGTAATTTAATAGTTAGTAATAGTTAAGTTATTTTTTTTTTTTTTTTTTTAAATCAGATACTTTTTATTTTTATATACTAGCAACAAAATAAAAAACAACATTAAAACAATACAATCAAATTATTATTATTAAGGAAACTCCAATACCTATAATTTAATAGTTAGTTAGTTAGTTAGTTATTCTTTCAGATTTTCTTTCTTATTTTTGTATTTTCTAATTTACGAATTGTGATCACAAATGACCCGAAAAATGAAAAAAAAAAAACCCCAAAAAAAAACAAAAAACAATGAAACGAAAACGAACACATTTTTTGGCAGTGCACATGTCTAAAAATTAGCACACTTTACACATTGCTAGGCACACATTTAACCCCTTGATTGCCCCCTAGATGTGAACCCCTTCCCAGCCAGTGTCATTAGTCCAGTGACAGTATATAGTGTTAGTACTGATCACTGTATTAATGTCACTGGTGATGTCAGTTCCCACCCAGTTAGTGTCAGATTTTCCGCCGCACTATCGCAGTCCCATTATAAGTCACTGATCGCCCCCATTACTAGTATAAAAAAAAAAAATTCCAGTATATACCATAGTTTGTAGACACTATTAACATTCAAGCAAACTGATATAAACTTAATGAGATTTTGTTTACCAAAGACATTTATAATGTCAACAAACTACCCAAATGAACCTGATCAAAAGTTTACATACCCCAGTTCTTCATACCGTGTATTGCCCCCTTTAACATCAATGACGGCTTGAAGTCTTTTGTGGGATTTGTGGATGAGGCTCTTTATCTTCTCAGATGGTTCCTCTTGGTAAAAAGCCTCCAGTTCCTGTAAATTCTTGGGCTGTCTTCCATGAACGGCACGTTTGAGATCTCCCCAGAGGGGCTCAATGATATTGATGTCAGGAGACTGAGATGACCACTCCAGAACCTTCACTTTATTCTGCTGTAGCCAATGACAGGTGGACTTGGCCTTGTGTTTTGGATCATTGTCATGTTGGAATGTCCAAGTACGTCCCATGTGCAGCTTCCTGGATGATGAATGAAATGTTCCTCCAGTATTTTTTGATAACATTCTGCATTCATCTTGCCATCAATTTTGACCAAATTTCCTGTGCCTTTGTAGCTCACACATCCCCAAAACATCAGCGATCCACCTCTGTGTTTCACAGTAGGGATGGTGGACCTTTCATCATAGGCCTTGTTGTCTCCTCTCCAAATGTAGTGTTTATGGTTGTGGCCAAAAAGCTCAATTTTGGTCTCATCACTCCAAATGACTTTGTGGCAGAAGGTTTGAGGCTTGTCTCTGTGCTGTTTGGCGTATTGTAAGTGGGATACTTTGTGGCATTTGCATAGTAATGACTTTCTTCTGGAGACTCGACCATGCAGCCCATCTTTCTTCAAGTGCCTCCTTATTGTGCATCTTGAAACAGCCACACCACATGTTTTCAGAGAGTCCTGTATTTCACCTGAAGTTATTTGTGGGTTTTTCTTTGCATCCCGAACAATTTTCCTGGCAGTTGTGGCTGAAATTTTAGTTGGTCTACCTGACCGTGGTTTGGTTTCAACAGAACCCCTCATTTTCCACTTCTTGATTAGAGTTTGAACACTGCTGATTGGCATTCTCAGTTCCTTGGATATCTTTTTATATCCCTTTCCTGTTTTATACAATTCAACTACCTTTTCCCGCAGATCCTTTGACAATTATTTTGCTTTCCCCATGACTCAGAATCCAGAAATGTCAGTGCAGCACTGGATGAAAGATGCAAGGGTCTGTCAGGAGTCCGGAAACGCATTGACCTTTTATACACACACACTAATTACAAACAGATCACAGGTGAGGATGGTTCCCTTTAATAGCCATTCAAACCCCTTTGTGTCAACTCATGTGCATGTTATCAGGGCAAAATAACCAGGGGTATGTAAACTTTTGATCAGGGTAATTTGGGTATAAAAATAACAAAGCAAATGCAGCGCTGTGCGATAATAGCATTAGTGCTAAAAGATTGCTATTACAATAACATCAATACTATATATACACACACACAAGAAAAAAAAAAAGGAATATAAAATACGGTACAACAAAAATTTGTAAATCAAGCAAGTTCACAGTGAAATTTTTTTTTTCATTGAATAAAATGTGTCCAAAAAACACAACAATGTCCTCAGCAATTTTCAAATCCTCTGATGTTAAAGTGCATGCGTGCGATAATATTCCAAAAAGCGACTCTTGTGAAGAAAAATCCAGTTCCGCAAGAGGGCGACTTTACACACGTGCTCCCCTCCCCCTTGCGGCTGCGCTCACCTCAAGCTAATATAAGCCTGTTGAACCTGCTCCTGGGCTCCGAGTGAAGAAGTTTTCAGCAGGATGCCACACTTACATCCACAGAGGATATCCTCAATGTTAAAATATATAAAAAAAAGAGGCTGGATAGTGTATTATCGTTTTAGTTGTAAGTTTAATTAGAAAAAAGAACATCGGGGTCCCTCACATTTTGTTGGTGCTTCCAGTGCACCAGACTATAAAAATACATAAGGTAAGTAAAAAAAAATCATCTTCCAGGTAGCTTCAAATCCTATGTGTGCCAGTAGCCTGCTCAGACAAGCGTGAGACTGTCTCCTCCCACCGTCCTGGCCCCTCCCCCACGTGTGACGACACAGTGCTAATCACGTGTCTTCCTCAGGGGGATCTGATTGGATGGTGGAGACTAACAGGTTATATACTGTGTGGATTAAAAATGAGGTAGTGTGCAATAAACTAAGTTAATATAAATATGAAAAAACTGAGAGTGATCCCACAGAAAAAAACTGTAAATATAATATACGTGAGACAGCACTGCATCAATGGTAAAATCAAATAAACAGAATAACAAAAGTGTTCAAAGACAAAAGTCCCCTTTCATGACTAAGCCTATTTCTGACAAGTTAAAATCTGTATTTTTTGCTAGAAAATTACTTAGAACCCCCAAACATTATGTATTTTTTTTTTAGCAGAGAAACTAGAGAATAAAATGGCGATTGTTGCAATATTTTATGTCACGCTGTATTTGTGCAGCGGTCTTTTAAACGCAACCTTTTTGGGGAAAAAGACACTTTCATGAATTAAAAAAAAAAAAAAAACGAAACAGTAAAGTTAGCCCAATTTTTTTTTTGTATAATGGGAAAGATAATGTGACGCCAAGTAAATAGATACCAAACATGTCACGCTTTAAAATTGCGCACGCTCGTGGAATGGCGACAAAAAACGACAGTACCTAAAAAAATCTCCATTTAAAAAAATAAATAACCAGGTTAGAGTTACAGAGGAGGTCTAGTGATAGAATTATCGCTCTCGCTCTGACGATCGCGGCGATACCTCACGTGTGCGATTTGATCACTTTATCCCCTTGCCGCCGAGCGTACACAGATGTGCGGCCTTGGCTTTCGGGGGTTATACCGGGATGATGCCCGCAGCTGCAGGCATCATCCCGGTACTGTTTTTTTAGAGCGGGCGATCGGCTATCCTGGGATAACAACCGATGCGGCTAAAAGCCGCTCGGTTGTTATCCCGGGGGAGCGGGAGGGGACATCCCCCCCCTCCCGTCGCCTTCCGCCGCTCTTAATTGGGCTTCCTGTCCCTCCGGGACTCCCGATCATCGATCCGCCTCTTCCCGGCGGCTAGAGAGAGATTGGCACGAAGCCGGAAACGGCCGATGCTATTATCGCACAGCGCTGCATTTTCTTTGTTATTTTAATACTGGTTTTTCACACATTATGGGATTGTGATCGATGCACGGGCACTTGATTCTCCTTCACACCGGTTGTTTTTAGCCACACCTGATGCCAATTGTAGCTAAGGGCTTATGGCCCCGTACACACGATCCAAATATCGTACGACCGTTATCGCTTAATAGTCGCAAGTAGAAATATGAATAGCTAAATAAAGTCACGAAAATTCTCATACGACAGAAAAAAAAAAAAATCGGAAGCGATGTCATGTGTTGTAATGTATCTGTATTGAATTTTCGGACGACAACTATACTGACTAGCCGAAAATCATACAATCCGGAATCGTACGAGGAAAATTTTCGTGCATGCCCGATCGAATAAGATCGGATGAACGGTCGTGATCGGCTGTCGAAAGTAGTGTACACACAATCCAAAAACCTTCCTCGGACGACCGTTTTCGTACGATATTCGGATCGTGTGTACGGAGCATTATTTAGGGTGGCTTGCAGGATTTTTTTTATTTATAGGGTCATTTGGGTGGTTTCTGTTGTGATTATGATTTAAAAAGAGTAAACACAGATGATTGATAATAAATGGCTAATTGGGCCCAATTTGGACATTTTCACTTAGGGGTGTACTGACTTTTGTTGCCAGCGGTTTAGACATTAATGGCTGTGTGTTGAGTTATTTTGAGGGGACAGCAAATTTACACTGTTATACAAGCTGTACACTCACTACTTTACATTGTAGACAAGTGTCATTTCTTCAGTGTTGTCACATGAAAAGAGAGAAGAAAAGATTTACACAAATGTCACTGAGGGGTGTACTTACTTAATTTTCAGATAATGTACACACCGCCATGTGTGTTCGAGATTTGGGGTGCACACCTATGACTAACATCAAAAAATTTTCAGGGCAAACTTTTGGGGTGTACCCCCAAGGTCCAAGCATAGTACTAATGGTATCAGTGCTGCTTGGACCTTGCAGGGGGCACCCCTTGGACCCCTTTAACACTGAGGCGGTTTTCAGGCCCTTTAGCGCTAGAAATGGCCTCTGAAAAGCGCCTCCCATTCATTTCCGTGCGTCTTTTCATACTGGGGGGGGGCGCTGCGCTTTCGGGACGTTACGAAAGAGACCTGCAAGCGGCATCTTTGGGGCGGTTTGGGAACGCTGTAAATAGCGCTCCCAAAACGCCCTGCCCATTGCGATGAACGCCTTAACAGTGCTTTGAAAGCGCGGCAAAACCACCGCGCCAACGGCCGAAAAGCGCCGCAAAAGTCCGACTAAAACAGCGTTAAAGAGGAAGTAAACCCTGATGAGTTTTACTTCCTCTTTGTTTCTCTTCAAAGGTAAACCATAATCGGCTACTATGCATCGCATCGCATCCCATTATGTGTCACTTACCTGACACAGGAGCCTGCGATGTCACCGCTGTCCCCTCTTCCACGAAGCATCCATTTTTGTTCCGGGTATCGCGGCTCCGGCGCTGTGATTGGCTGGAGCCGTGATGACGTCACTCCCGCGCATGCACACTGGAGCCGCCACTATTGACATGATCGCCGTTAGAAACGGTACGCTCAGTGCGCCTGCGCACCGTTGTCTACGGTGCCTGTCCGTCTCTTTTGCAAATGTCTCCTAAACCGTGTAGATTAGAGGCGTGTAGATTAAGGCTTACCTGTAGGTAAAAGTGGTCTCTAAGGGTTTACAACCACTTTAAAGCGCCACAAAAAAACAAGCGGCGCTTTAGCGCCAACGACCAAGGCGTTCCAGTGTGAATGTAGCCTTAAGCTTGTCCTGAAAATTTTGATGTTAGTACAAATTTTTTTTTAAAAAGTATCACGGACTGTACTTAAAGCGTTTGTAAAGGTGTTTTTTTTTTTTTTTAAAAATAACAAACATGTTATACTTACCTTCACTGTGCAGCTCGTTCTGCACAGAGTGGCCCCGAACCTGGTCTTCTGGGGTCCCTCGGCGGCTGTTTCAGCTCCTCCCCGCAAGCATTCACCACCTTAATGCGAGCTCCCTCGCACGGTGGTGAGTGCTTGCGGGCGCGCTCCCGTGATACAGCCGGCGGCTATAGCCGCTCGCTGTATCACTCGGCCCCGCCCCCCGGCGCGCCGCGTCATCGGATGTGATTGACAGCAGCGCGAGCCAATGGCTGCGCTGCTTTCAATCCATCCACTGCAGCCAATCAGCGGCCAGGGTGAGCGGAGGAACAGATGTCGGGAACGCGAAGCTGACTTTCGAGGCGTCAGGTAAGTAAAACGGGGGGCCTGGGGGCGGCGGTTCTGTCAGAAGTTTTTTCACCTTAATGCATAGAATGCATTAAGGTGAAAAAATTTTTACCTTTACAACCCCTTTAATTGTTTCTGTAACAATTGCGCTAAATACGGCTACAATGAGCTCAAGCTTGGGGGTTTAGGTAATCTTCAGGCCTAAAATTATAAAAAAAAAAAAAATACAGAAAGGACTCTGGCAGTGAAAGGGTTAAAGAACTGCGTCGGGTTGGCAGGAAGGGGTTCACTTCACCCCATGTTGGCCGTCTTCTACAGTTGACATTGGGGCTTTGTGTTGGTTGAAAGACGCAAAAAAATATATATAATAATAATGGCGTCTTTCTTAGTGCCTGCAGTACGGGGCTGTTTTTTTTTTTTTCTTTTATTTATTTTTTTTTTTTTGAGGTTGTATTATTTGTGTACCGCAACTCAGATTTTCCTCCACTGGGCTCCATGTATAAAAAAACAAAAATATCTATAATAAAAAAAAAAGCAGTCACTTGACATAATGGGAAAAAGTCGCACAAATTGCCACCTTTTTTCTCCCCACTAAAAGCTCCGGCGTGTGATGTAAGATCTGAAGTGTATCATTTGGATCTGAAAGTCTCACAAAGAGCGCGCTCTATTTTTACATCAAGCGGCAGACTTTAAAAAGTGTCAGCCGGCCTTGGAACTCCTCGGCGTTTTATTCTCTCCAAGGCTGCCGCAACCTTCTTCCTTCACAGCGAGGAGACGGCCCAGCAAAAGAAGAAAAAAAGGAAAAAAAAAAAAAAAAGCTCCGGGACTTCTGAGACGGATTCCTAAAGGCGGCTAAACGCCTCAATTAGAACTTTCTGAGACTTTCTCTGATTTTTTTATTTATTACTTTTTTGCTGTTGCATTAAAAATACCATTTAGAAAAAAAAGCTCTGCGTGGAAACGTGCCGCTATTTAAGGTGCGCTGGCGTTATTTATTATATAATACATGAAGGCTGACGACAAAGTTTTATCCTATTTTTTTATTTTTTGTCGCTTGGTGAAAATGATTTATGGAGGAGCCGTCAAATCAGGAGACTTATTTAAAATGTGTCAACTAAAAACTTTTCGTGACATTTTTTTGATACAAATTCACAATTTTTATTTATTTTTTTGTAACTGGAGGTTTTGTTAGAATGTACTGCTCTTTTTATTTCTAGTTTTTAAAAATCCAGCCGTATCGTTGTGTGAAATAAAGATTCTCCGGGTTTATAAAAAAGGAGAATGTGATTGTCAATAGGGAACCAACAAAAAAACATTTTCAATGTATCCGCCGATCTCTGTGAAATAAATGAGATCGCTTGGGGCTCATTCACACCAGGGGGATCGATCTGCATTGGTCAACGTCGGCTCAATACATGGACAATCGCTGTCTATGGGCCACCGTCTCACCACACCTGTGCGTTTTAGACATGCTGCATTGCAATGCAAGGGCAATGCGGCGGTATGAGAAAGTCCTGGGGAATAAAATAAAAAATGCAGAAAAGATTTTCAATTTTTTTTTTTTATTTAAAGTAATTGTAAAGCCTGAAGAAGATTTTTACCTTCATGCACTGTATGCAAGGTGAAAACCTGCAGTATGCAGCTCCGCCCACAGCCCCTCCCCCCTCCATAATACTTACCTGAGCCCGATCCAATGATGTGCACCAGAGCGGCTGACCTGAAGGGCCTGGTATGGAATTTGGGGGGACCCCCACGCATTTTTTTTTCTAATTTTGGTTCGGGGTTCCCCTTAATATTCATACCAGACCCAAAGGGCCTGGTAATGGACTGTGGGAGAATCCCAGGCCGTTTTTTTTTTTCAATGACTTTTATGTGTATTGTCGGAGAGGCAATTCATTAACCTCCCTGGCGGGATGATTCTTTCGGATTTTAGGTGCTGAAAGCGGTACAATTATTTTGCATGGAAATTTGGCGTTTTATATTGTAGGTCTGTAAATCTTAACAATAACACACTTAAATCTGTCCAAACCAGAGTCTAGTAGACATCCCGGGTATGATAAAGTTTGAAACACAAAAACATAAATTATAATATAATAAATAAAAATAAATAATTAAAAAAAATTTAAAAAAATAGTAATAAAATAAATTTCCCCACAATTCACTATCGCTCAATTCTGCAAGTGTTCTAATTTACTATCGCTGTTTTCTAGCTGGTCTAAAGCCACTTTTGACGTAAAGGGACACTTTTTGGTTGCTATGGACAATCTCCAGTTTCCAGGCAGAAAGAACAGTGTATATCATGTAAAACTGCATGCAGGGCATGGGCCAGAGCACTGGGGACAAAAGGGATGTGAAATCATTTCATACAGTACTGTAATCTGTAAGATTACAGTACTGTATGTGTTATGATTTTGACATTTTTTTGAATTTGCCGCCAGGCTCCGCCCCCGTGCCTCGCGCCGCTCGCAGGGAACGGAGCCTGGCACGGAGAGGCTTCGGAGGAGGACAGAGCCCTCGGACACTGCGGGGGACATCGCAGGATCCCGGGGACAAGGTAAGTAAAGCCGCCCCAGGATCCTGCAATGCGATCCCGAGTGTGGCTCGGGGTTACCGCTAATGGTACTGAATTTTAACCCCGAGCCACACTCGGGAATACCGCCAGGGAGGTTAATAGCCGCGAGTAGTTTTAAATGACTTTTTTTCCTTTAGAAATGTCATTTTGCTCTTGCACTGTTCTAAACACAGGAAACATGCGCCCCTTTACAGGCATACTATAGACACCCCCCAGGTACAAAATTTAAAGGGATATTACACTTTTATTGTTTGACTTTAAGCATTATTAAAATCACTGCTCCTGAAAAAAGGCCGTTTTTAAAACTTTTTTTTGCATTGATCCATGTCCCCTGGGGCAGGACCCAGGTCCCCAAACACTTTTTATGACAATAACTTGCATATAAGCCTTTAAAATTAGCACTTTATTCATGTTCGTGTCCCATAGACTTTAACCGTGTTCGCACAAATTTTTTGCCTGTTCGCATATTCTGCCGCGAACCGAACCAGGGGGTGTTTGGCCCATCCCTATTTTCATGTGACAACACTGAAGAAATGACACTTGTCTACAATGTAGTAGTGAGTGTACAGCTTGTATAACAGTGTAAATTTACTGTCCCCTCAAAATAACTCAACACACAGCCATTAATGTCTAAACCACTGGCAACAAAAGTCAGTACACCCCTAAGTGAAAATGTCCAAATTGGGCCCAAAGTGTCAATATTTTGTGTGGCCACCATTATTTTCCAGCACTGCCTTAAAGTGGTTGTAAACCCACCAAAATAAAAAAAACCTGCAGGACAAAGGCGTAATGAGCTAGCTCCTTATGAAATATTTACCTTAGATCAAAGCCCCCGCAGTGGTCCCAGTGTCTTGCCGAGAATGTTCCCTCGGCGGATAAGTTCCCCCCCTGTACTGCACAGGCGCAGCGCCTGCGCAGTACATACTACTCTCAGCCGCCGGAGATAGCCGAAGCTCATATGCTTCAATCAGCTGTACACGGCGCCTGCGCTCTGGGTCCAGGTTCCTTCCCCACCATCCAAGTGGACCTAGAGGGGGAATCTAAAAGTGCCGAGCGCAGTGAGGCCGTGCCCGGAGCGTGGCGAGCGAAGCGAGCCCGCGAGGGGCCCTCTTACAGGCGCCGTGTACATCTGATGTTCAGCTGTTCTGCTTCGGCTATTTCCGCCGATACCTACTGCGCAGGCGCAGTAGAGGGGGGAACTTATACGCCGAGCGGAACTTTCTCGGCAGAACACCGGCTCTGGCTCTGGGATTGGGCGGAAGCCGCGATGTTGTCATTCCTTTGCATGCATGCGGGAGCCGCCGGTAACGGTACTTTGGCTGAAGAAACAGCACGCTTGGTCCGTTTCTTCAGTGCGCATGTGCCGATGATGTCGGCACATGCTGATACAGTGGATATCTCCTAAACCGTGCAGGTTTAAGAGATTTCCATGGTACCTACTGGTAAGCCTTATTATAGTGGTCTGTAAGGTTTAACCCTCTTGGGCATGGAGGTCACCAGAGCTTCACAGGTTGTCACTGGAGTCCTCTTCCCCTCCTCCATGATGACATCACAGAGCTGGTGGATGTTGGAGACCTTGCGCTCCTCCACCTTCCGTTTGAGGATGTCCCACAGATGATCAATAGGGTTTAGGTCTGGAGACATGCTTGGCCAGTCCATCACCTTTACCCTCAGCTTCTTTAGCAAGGCAGTGGTGGTCTTGGAGGTGTGTTTGGGGTGGTTATCATGTTGGAATACTGCCCTGCGGCCCAGTCTCTGAAGGGAGGGGATCATGCTCTTCTTCAGTATGTCACAGTACATGTTGGCATTCATGGTTCCCTCAATGATCTGTAGCCCCCCAGTGCCGGCAGCACTCATGCAGCCCCAGACCATGACACTCCCACCACCATGCTTGACTGTAGACAAGACACACTTGTCTTTGTCCTCCTCACCTGGTTGCCCCCACACACACTTGTCACCATCTGAACCAAATACGTTTATCTTGGTCTCATCAAACCACAGGACATGGTTCCAGTAATCCAAGTCCTTAGTCTGCTTGTCTTCAGCAAACTGTTTGTGGTCTTTCTTGTGCATCATTTTTAGAAGAGTCTTCCTTCTGGGACGACAACCATGCAGACCAATTTGATGCAGTGTGTGGCGTATGGTCTGAGCACTGACAGGCTGACACCCCACCTCTACAACCTCTGCAGCAATGCTGGCAGCACTCATATGTCTATTTCCCAAAGACAACCTCTGGATATGACGCTGAGCACGTGACCTCAACTTCTTTGGTGGACCATGGCGAGGCCTGTTCTGAGTGGAACCTGTCCTGTTATACCGCTGTATGGTCTTGGCCACCGTGCTGCAGCTCAGTTTCAGGGTCTTGGCAATCCTCTTATACCCTAGGCCATCTTTATGTAGGGCAACAATTCTTTTTTTCAGATCCTCAGAGAGTTCTTTGCCATGAGGTGCCATGTTGATCTTCCAGTGACCAGTATGAGAGAGTGAGAGCGATAACACCAAATTTACCACACCTGCTCCCCATTCACACCTGAGACCTTGTACCACTAATGAGTCACATGACACCGGGGGAGGGGAAATGGCTAATTGGGCCCAATTTGGAGATTTTCACTTAGGGGTGTACTGACTTTTGTTGCCAGCGGTTTAGACATTAATGGCTGTGTGTTGAGTTATTTTGAGGGGACAGTAAATTTACACTGTTATACAAGCTGTACACTCACTACTTTACATTGTAGACAAGTGTCATTTCTTCAGTGTTGTCACATGAAAAGATAGAAGAAAAGATTTACACAAATGTCACTGAGGGGTGTACTCACTTTTGTGAGATACTGTACTTTATCAGACTTTCTTTTTTTGTATGTACTTTCGTGCATATGCGTGCGCGCAGTTTTCGCGCAAACATGCGCACATTTTCACGCGTTCGCCGAAGCTTGTTCTCGGATTGACAATGGCGCTGGACAGTTCCGTGTACATTTTCGTGCATTTTATTAAATTTTTTTTGCTGCATTTGGGGTGCCAGCAGTAATAAATGGCAATGCAACAGTCACCGGCTTTTTCATAAACGCCTGCAAAATTATGCAATTTTGTGTGCGCGAAATCACTTCAAAATGCACGACACGCTCTTGGGTGCTATTCTTTCTAAATGCCTCCCCCCCCCCCCCCATGGGAGGTGCGATTTTGCCGTGGTTGTCGCGGGACAGAATACTATAGGCAAAACGCACCTTAAAAAATCACGTGAAACTTGCCAACATGAAATCACGATTGGGAGCGTAAGTGCGAATGCAGCCCAAAGCAGCCCGTAGATTACTTGATTTTCTTTCCTTCCACCACGAATCTCGGCCGGTTCTGCTGGGGTTGTATTTTTTTGGATGATCACCACTGATACCCCTAGGAGAAGGTCACAATGTGGGGGTCCTACACCACTGATACCCCTGGGAGAAGGTCACAATGTGGGGGTCCTACACCACTGATACCCCTGGGAGAAGGTCACAATGTGGGGGTCCTACACCACTGATACCCCTGGGAGAAGGTCACAATGTGGGGGTCCTACACCACTGATACCTCTGGGAGAAGGTCACAATGTGGGGGTCCTACACCACAGATACCCCTGGGAGAAGGTCACAATGTGGGGGTCCTACACCACTGATACCTCTGGGAGAAGGTCACAATGTGGGGGTCCTACACCACAGATACCCCTGGGAGAAGGTCACAATGTGGGGGTCCTACACCACAGATACCCCTGGGAGAAGGTCACAATGTGGGGGTCCTACACCACTGATACCCCTGGGAGAAGGTCACAATGTGGGGGTCCTACACCACTGATACCCCTGGGAGAAGGTCACAATGTGGGGGTCCTACACCACTGATACCCCTGGGAGAAGGTCACAATGTGGGGGTCCTACACCACAGATACCCCTGGGAGAAGGTCACAATGTGGGGGTCCTACACCACTGATACCCCTGGGAGAAGGTCACAATGTGGGGGTCCTACACCACTGATACCCCTGGGAGAAGGTCACAATGTGGGGGTCCTACACCACTGATACCCCTGGGAGAAGGTCACAATGTAGGGGTCCTACACCACTGATACCCCTGGGAGAAGGTCACAATGTAGGGGTCCTACACCACTGATACCCCTGGGAGAAGGTCACAATGTGGGGGTCCTACACCACTGATACCCCTGGGAGACGGTCACAATGTGGGGGTCCTACACCACTGATACCCCTGGGAGAAGGTCACAATGTGGGGGTCCTACACCACTGATACCCCTGGGAGAAGGTCACAATGTGGGGGTCCACTGATACCCCTGGGAGAAGGTCACAATGTGGGGGTCCCATCCTACACCACTGATACCCCTGGGAGAAGGTCACACTGTGGGAGTCCTACACCACTGATACCCCTGGGAGAAGGTCACAATGTGGGAGTCCCATCCTACACCACTGATACCCCTGGGAGAAGGTCACAATGTGGGGGTCCTACACCACTGATACCCCTGGGAGAAGGTCACAATGTGGGGGTCCTACACCACTGATACCCCTGGGAGAAGGTCACAATGTGGGGTCCTACACCACTGATACCCCTGGGAGAAGGTCACAATGTAGGGGTCTTACACCACTGATACCCCTGGGAGAAGGTCACAATGTGGGGGTCCTACACCACTGATACCCCTGGGAGAAGGTCACAATGTGGGGGTCCTACACCACTGATACCCCTGGGAGAAGGTCACAATGTGGGGGTCCTACACCACTGATACCCCTGGGAGAAGGTCACAATGTGGGGGTCCCCCAGGGAAGGTGTCCACAGTGAACATTTAGATTTTTCCCCATTTGCACAGAATGAAGTTTCACTAGACGAAGATTTCTACTATTTCTTTTTATCATTTATAAATACCCCCTCCCCCCCCATAGTTTATGAGGGTGTCAGAAAATGGGGTGAAAATTAGCTTCAGCGCCGGAGGAGAAAAGTATTTGTTGGTTATTTATTGAGCGATATCTGCAGTCCGGCTTCTCCAGCCGAGTCCTCCTTTAATCCATTCATCTGTGGCTGTAAAAATGTCAGAAGCCGGGCTCCAACCCGTTTGTCTGTATTAATCGCGTTTTTGTCCGCCGCACTAAACAGAAGCTTTTATCTCGCAAAACACGACGGAACGACGCAGGATGGAAAGGCTCCGGATTCCGCGGCCGCGGCGCTGGTGGCGGAAGATAATACGATTTTTTTTTCCATATGTCTAAAGAGAAGAATGAACTGCAGATCCCGGCGAAACATTTCAAAGCGAAGGGACGGCGGAGAGCGTTTAACCCCGCGCCCCCGCGACTTACCGACCGCGCCGGATGGCGCGGCTCTCGCCTCTGAAGCGTGCTGGTTACGTGGTTAAAAGGGAAAGTCTGTCTAAACTTCCCCCCACAGTTCCCTCGGAGCGAGCGGCCGAGGCCTTCACCGCGCAAATGGCAGAACGCCGAGTCTTTTATGGCGGCTAATCGGAGAGAGACAATTGTGTGCTTCATGAATAATGGATGGAGAGAGACGCCACATGGAGGGAGACGGCGACCGGGAGGGGGGGGGCTCATCCGGGATAATCACCTCCAACCCACACATTGTATTACATGGGCACAATTCCTGCACCAGAGGAGCTTACATTCTAATGTCCCCTCCCCCACAGTCACACACTATTATTATTATACATTTATGTAGCTCTGACATATACCGCAGTGCTGTACAGGGATCACTCTAATGTCCCCCCACAAATTATTTTGGGATCTCCATAGATGGAAATATTTTAGGATCTCTATAGATGGAAATATTTTTGGGATCTCCATAGATGGAAATATTTTAGGACCTCTATAGATGGAAATATTTTTGGGCTCTCCATAGATGGAAATATTTTAGGACCTCTATAGATGGAAATATTTTTGGAATCTCCATAGATGGAAATATTTTAGGATCTCTATAGATGGAAATATTTTGGGATCTCCATAGATGGAAATATTTTTGAGATCTCCATAGATGGAAATATTTTTGGGATCTTTATAGATGGAAATATTTTTGGGATCTCTATAGCTGGAATATTTTAGGATCTCCATAGATGGAATATTTTTGGGATCTCCATAGATGGAATATTTTTGGGATCGCCATAGATGGAAATATTTTTGGGATCTCCATAGATGGAAATATTTTTGAGATCTCCATAGATGGAAATATTTTTGGGATCTTTATAGATGGAAATATTTTTGGGATCTCCATAGATGGAAATATTTTTGGGATCTCTATAGATGGAAATATTTTAGGATCTCCATAGATGGAACATTTTTGGGATCTCCATAGATGGAACATTTTTGGGATCTCTATAGATGGAAATATTTTTGGGATCTCCATAGATGGAAATATTTTTGGGATCTCTATAGATGGAAATATTTTAGGATCTCCATAGATGGAACATTTTTGGAATCTCCATAGATGGAATATTTTTGGGATCTCTATAGATGGAAATATTTTTGGGATCTCTATAGATGGAAATATTTTAGGATCTCCATAGATGGAACATTTTTGGAATCTCCATAGATGGAATATTTTTGGGATCTCTATAGATGGAAATATTTTTGGGATCTCTATAGATGAAATATTTTTGGGATCTCTATAGATGAAATATTTTTGAGATCTCCATAGATGGAATATTTTAGGATCTCCATAGATGGAATATTTTTGAGCTCTCCATAGATGGAAATATTTTTGGGATCTCCATAGTTGGAAATATTTTTGGGATCTCCATAGATGGAAATATTTTAGGATCTCCATAGATGGAATATTTTTGGGATCTCCATAGATGGAATATTTTTGGGATCGCCATAGATGGGAATATTTTTGGGATCTCCATAGATGGAAATATTTTAGGATCTCCATTGATGGAATATTTTTGGGATCTTTATAGATGGAAATATTTTTGGGCTCTCCATAGATGGAAATATTTTTGGGATCTCCATAGATGGAATATTTTTGGGCTCTCCATAGATGGGAATATTTTTGGGATCTCCATAGATGGAAATATTTTAGGATCTCTATAGATGGAATATTTTTGGGCTCTCCATAGATGGAAATATTTTTGGGATCTCCATAGATGGAATATTTTTTGGATCTCCATAGATGGAAATATTTTAGGATCTCCATAGATAGAAATATTTTTGGGATCTCCAAATAAGAAAATATTTTTGGGATCTTTATAGATGGAAATATTTTGGATATCCATAGATGGAAATATTTTAGGATCTCTATAGATGGAAATATTATTGGGATCTCCATAGATTGAAATACTTTGGATCTCTATGAAGTGCCCTCATAGTGTATGAGGGTGTTGTGTCTGGGTTTCATCTATTAGCAGCGATCTCATTGGTTGGAAAGGTCATATACGTGATAACGGTTTATATTCAGCGCGGCTCATTTTCCAGCAATCTCCAGCTTTTCAATTAGCGCAGAGTTCTTGCGTCTTGCTCCATCTGATGACGATCCCGGCTTGTTAATAATCACATATTTGTAGTCACCGGCGGTCTCCAAGGTGCTTCAGACCCAATTTCCCCCCCATCCCCCCCCCAGCCCTTATCAAGACAGAAAGAGAAGAAAAACATAGTTAATCCTTTTGCAATATATTATTGACCCCGCAGCGGCATTGAGGTCAGCTCTCCGCGCCACAAACAGATTGAAAGCTGTAATTGCCTTGGCAAAAAAAAAAAAAAAAAAAAAAACCACCAGTGAATGGAATAATTGTCGGCGGATTTTTTGCCTTTTTCATTCGATTTTTGGTGGCGGAAATGACGGTTATTTTTGTACACAAGAAAGACATAAAAATTCTGCGTTTGGTGATTGTTCGCAGCGTGTCTCCCCGAGGGGGGAAAAGAAAAAAAACCTTTCCTGAATCGCAGTTTTTTTTTCTTGTTTTTACCCATATTGTGTATTTAAAATGTCCGCACGGCGTTGTATTTCTTGACATAAAAGCAGAGAGCGCGGCGGGCCGAGCGGACGGCGGGACTGACAGCGTGCTTCATGGGTTGCGATACCTTCTAATGGAATATTATATCATTTATACAACGCACTGTATTCCTGTGTGCGGGCGCCAAGGACTCTGTCGCCCGGACACGGGGGAGGGGGGGGAAGACGGGGCACCTTGTCCCCCCGGAATTCATTTCTCTAGATTGATGCGGGATGGCGGGTCGCTCGGCGCGCTTCGAAGCCGTCGGTATAATTATAGAAAACAAATAGACGGGAAGCTTAGAGAGATAAATCTCCAGGAATACAGTTTATTCCGCAGTCACTGGAGGCTCTGCAAGGGCAGCCGATCGGACTTATTGATATTCGCTTTGTCTTCACCTGTGAGCAGAACCCGCCGATTCTCCCCTACCAGGCGGCCAATGGCGGTCAATGGCGGCCATGTCCCCACCAATGGTGTGCAGGCAAAGTCAGAACTTTTTTGGGGTTTATTTTAGGGTACGGAATGGTTCGGATTCCCATCAGGATTTTTGGCCCCCCCATCACACCAGAGTCACCCCTTCATGTCAGAGGGCCCCCCATCACACCAGAGTCACCCCTTTATGTCAGAGGGCCCCCCATCACACCAGAGTCACCCCTTCATGTCAGAGGCCCCCCATCACACCAGAGTCACCCCTTCATGTCAGAGGCCTCCCATCACACCAGAGTCACCCCTTCATGTCAGAGGCCCCCCATCACACCAGAGTCACCCCTTCATGTCAGAGGCCCCCCATTACAAGAGAGTCACCCCTTCATGTCAGAGGCCTCCCATCACACCAGAGTCACCCCTTCCTGTCAGAGGGCCCCCCATCACACCAGAGTCACCCCTTCATATTAGAGGGTCTACTAAACACCAGAGTCACCCCTTCATGTCAGAGGGCCCCCATTACACCAGTCACCCCTTCCTGTCAGAGGGTCCCCCATCACAGTCCTCCATCACAGGGCCCCCAATCACACAGTCCTCCATCACAGGGCCCCCAATCACACAGTCCCCCATCACAGGGCCCCCAGTCACACAGTCCTTCCATCACAGGGCCCCCAATCACACAGTCCTTCCATCACAGAGCCCCCAATCACACAGTCCTCCATCACAGGGCCCCCAATCACACAGTCCCCCATCACAGGGCCCCCAGTCACACAGTCCTTCCATCACAGGGCCCCCAGTCACACAGTCCTTCCATCACAGAGCCCCCAATCACACAGTCCTCCATCACAGGGCCCCCAATCACACAATCCTTCCATCACAGGGCCCCCAATCACACAGTCCCCCATCACAGGGCCCCCAATCACACAGTCCTTCCATCACAGGGCCCCCAATCACACAGTCCTTCCATCACAGGGCCCCCTATCCCACAGTCCTTCCATCACAGGGCCCCCAATTACACAGTCCTTCCATCACAGGGCCCCCAATCACACAGTCCTTCCATCACAGGGCCCCCAATCACACAGTCCTTCCATCACAGGGCCCCCAATCACACAGTCCTTCCATCACAAGGCCCCCAATCACACAGTCCTTCCATCACAAGGCCCCCAATCACACAGTCCTTCCATCACAAGGCCCCCCAATCACACAGTCCCCCATCACAGGGCCCGCAATCACACAGTCCCCCATCACAAGGCCCCCAATCACACAGTCCTCCATCACAAGGCCCCCAATCACACAGTCCTCCATCACAGGGCCCCCAATCACACAGTCCTTCCATCACAGGGCCCCCAATCACACAGTCCTTCCATCACAGGGCCCCCAATCACACAGTCCTCCATCACAGGCCCCCCAATCACACAGTCCTCCATCACAGGCCCCCCAATCACACAGTCCTCCATCACAGGGCCCCCAATCACACAGTCCTTCCATCACAGGGCCCCCAATCACACAGTCCCCCATCACAGGGCCCCCAATCACACAGTCCTTCCATCACAGGGCTCCCAATCACACAGTCCTTCCATCACAGGCCCCCCAATCACACAGTCCTCCATCACAGGGCCCCCAATCACACAGTCCTTCCATCACAGGGCCCCCAATCACACAGTCCCCCATCACAAGGCCCCCAATCACACAGTCCTTCCATCACAAGGCCCCCAATCACACAGTCCCCCATCACAGGGCCCGCAATCACACAGTCCTTCCATCACAGGGCCCCCAATCACACAGTCCCCATCACAGGGCCCCCAATCACACAGTCCTTCCATCACAGGGCCCCCAATCACACAGTCCTTCCATCACAGGGCCCCCAATCACACAGTCCCCCATCACAGGGCCCTGCAATCACACAGTCCTTCCATCACAGGGCCCCCAATCACACAGTCCTTCCATCACAGGGCCCCCAATCACACAGTCCCCCATCACAGGGCCCTGCAATCACACAGTCCCCCATCACAGGGCCCCCAATCACGCAGTCCTTCTATCACAGGGCCCCCAATCACGCAGTCCTTCCATCACAGGGCCCCCAATCACACAGTCCTTCCATCACAGGGCCCCCAATCACACAGTCCTCCATCACAGGGCCCCCAATCACACAATCCTTCCATCACAGGGCCCCCAATCACACAGTCCCCCATCACAGGGCCCCCAATCACACAGTCCTTCCATCACAGGGCCCCCAATCACACAGTCCTTCCATCACAGGGCCCCCAATGACACAGTACTTCCATCACAGGGCCCCCAATCACACAGTCCTTCCATCACAGGGCCCCCAATCACACAGTCCCCATCACAGGGCCCCCAATCACACAGTCCTTCTATCACAGGGCCCCCAATCACACAGTCCTTCCATCACAGGGCCCCCAATCACACAGTCCCCCATCACAGGGCCCCCAATCACACAGTCCTTCCATCACAGGGCCCCCAATCACACAGTCCTTCCATCACAGGGCCCCCAATCACACAGTCCATTCTTCATATTAGAGTTCTACCTTTTGGCTCCAGTGCAGAGGGTGGGGGTGGAGGATGTCTGGAGGGGGCAGACTTCCATCCTCTCCTGAATGCTGGGGGTGGGCTATCATGCCCCCTGCCCTGGATCGGAGTCATGTGTTGCCATGGTGCAGGCAAGCTAGCCACCATCGCCAAACCAATGAACGATGCCATGTGTCCTGACCATAGAGTATCACTGGTTGTTACAGTGCTGGTAGCTCACACCATGCCAACTCATTCCATCGATCCAGGGCAAACTGAGTCCCATGCTTGTGCCCCCCCCCCGGGGAAACCCAAAGAGCACCCCGAACTGCTGCAACACCCTGTTTAAGAAAAATGTATCTAATGCAATAAAAAGGTGTGTGGACTTTTTTTCTGTATTGCAGAACACTGGAGGGCATTACTGGGGGGTGCCAATCAGAATGAGCGACACCAACCCACCAACACCATGACAGTGAGAACAGCGTCTATTCATCAATGTTTTCATCCCAGGTTCATACAACTTTCACCCACGATTCACAACTAAATCCTATGTGAAAAAATTGTGAATCTTCAGTGGAAACAACAATAAATAGGCCTGTAAAATGTGGGATTTCCAATCACTTTCTGTAGCAAAGCACAATTGGTCACCGAGAGAAAAAGAGGGCGGGTCTTCCCAGCGGGGACACCGACAGCAATAAAAACCTGATTCAGCCCAATCCGCTTCTAGCCCAAAAATGGGGTTCTCATCCAGCACTGATATCCAGAGCAATACCCAGAGCAATACCCAGAGCAATACCCAGAACAATACCCAAAGCAATACCCAGAACAATACCCAGAACAATACCCAGAACAATACCCAGAACAATACCCAGAGCAATACCTAGAACAATATCCAGAGCAATACCCAGAGCAATACCCAGAGCAATATCCAGAGCAATACCCAGAGCAATACCCAGAACAATACCCAGAGCAATATCCAGAGCAATACCCAGAGCAATACCCAGAACAATACCCAGAGCAATACCCAGAGCAATACCCAGAACAATATCCAGAGCAATACCCAGAGCAATACCCAGAACAATATCCAGAACAATACCCAGAACAATACCCAGAGCAATACCCAGAGCAATACCCAGAGCAATACCCAGAGCAATACCCAGAACAATACCCAGAGCAATATCCAGAGCAATACCCAGAACAATACCCAGAACAATACCCAGAACAATACCCAGAGCAATACCCAGAGCAATACCCAGAACAATATCCAGAGCAATACCCAGAGCAATACCCAGAGCAATACCCAGAACAATACCCAGAGCAATACCCAGAACAATATCCAGAGCAATACCCAGAGCAATACCCAGAACAATACCCAGAGCAATACCCAGAACAATACCCAGAGCAATACCCAGAACAATACCCAGAACAATATCCAGAACAATACACAGAACAATACCCAGAACAATACCCAGAACAATACCCAGAGCAATACCCAGAACAATACCCAGAGCAATACCCAGAACAATACCCAGAGCAATACCCAGAACAATACCCAGAGCAATACCCAGAACAATACCCAGAACAATATCCAGAACACCTGCAGAGATGAACCTGAGAATTCTTCATTTATTGAGGTTCTGTTTTAAAGTGTATTAATGTGAACTGCAAGGAAAGGCGCAAAATGTGCAAAAATAAACCATGGAGGGCGTATGGCGGACATCTTTATTTCTGCCCCTTTTTTACACTTTTCCTTGCAGTTTATATGAGCTTTATAATGGAACCTCAATAATCTGGAGCGTTCAGAATCATCTCTGCCGGTGTACTAAATATTCTTCTGATTTTTGGTTTTGCTGAAATGGTGACAAATAGAAATAAAAAAAAGCAGGAAAATAATAGTTAAAGGGTGAAAGGGAAGAGAGAGTGAATTGGGGATCATCCCTTTCATCTGGAGATGAATGACAGATAGATACAAAAGTAATAATGTCACTTTGTATCTCTTTATCTCCCATCTGATCAATGTTTATAAACAATGTTACTTTGTATCTCTCTATCTCTTGTCTGATCAATGTTTATAAACAATGTTACTTTGTATCTCTCTATCTCCTGTCTGATCAATGTTTATAAACAATGTTACTTTGTATCTCTCTATCTCTTGTCTGATCAATGTTTATAAACAATGTTACTTTGTATCTTTCTCTCCTGTCTGATCAATGTTTATACTGTAAAAAAACAACATAATACATAAGTTATAGCATTAATGGTAATAACATGTCTTCGCTGTTGCAGAGAATGGGAATTATTCTACACATTTCCATTCCAAATATTTTTGTGTCTATTTTTCTGTGACAGTTATTGGTCATCATCAGGTGACATTGTGATCAATGTAGAACAAGCCTTGTTTTATCTGCTTTGTGTCCGGTGTTCCTCAGACTTTGCTCCCGGACATTGCAGATACCTCCACGGACATCACATGACCGTACAATCCCCCCGGGCTGGGGACAGCCGCAGTCTCCACACACAGGTGTGACTGGAGCAGAAACACAAAGGGCCACCCAATGGGCAAAGCTGAATGGTTAGCAAATAGGTCAATGTTCCGGGGAGCCGGGGATTATGGATTGTGGCTCTGCGAAGTTCCTCACGTAATACATTGTGGAAGGTGTAATCACCCCCACTTACCTCCGAAGATGGAATCATTACAACACAAATCCGGGGTAACCGGTACTAACCAGCTAATGAGCTCCAGGTAGTCCTGCAGCTCCGCTAAAGTCAACATAATTCAGTGGCATAGCATGGGTTGTCAGCGCCCGTGGATGTTTAGATACCCCCCACCCCCTACCCTGATCACACCCCCTACCCAGATACCCCCCACCCTGATCACACCCCCAGATACCCCCCATTCCGATCACACCCCCAGATACCCCCCCTACTCTGATCACATCCCCTACCCACATACCCCCCACCCTGATCACACCCCCAGATACCCCCTCCACTCTGATCACACCCCCAGATACCCCCCCACTCTGATCACACCCCCACATACCCCCCACTCTGATCACACCCCCACATACCCCCCTACTCTGATCACATCCCCTACCCACATACCCCCCACCCTGATCTCACCCCCAGATACCCCCCCACTCTGATCACACCCCCAGATACCCCCTCCACTCTGATCACACCCCCAGATACCCCCCCACTCTGATCACACCCCCACATACCCCCCACTCTGATCACACCCCCACATACCCCCCTACTCTGATCACATCCCCTACCCACATACCCCCCACCCTGATCTCACCCCCAGATACCCCCCCACTCTGATCACACCCCCACAAACCCCCCCACTCTGATCACACCCCCACATACCCCCCACTCTGATCACACCCCCACATACCCCCCACTCTGATCACAACCCACAAACCCCCCCACTCTGATCACACCCCCACATACCCCCCCCACTCTGATCACACCCCCACAAACCCCCCCACTCTGATCACACCCCCAGATACCCCCCACTCTGATCACACCCCCAGATACCCCCACTCTGATCCCACCTCCAGATACCCCCCCACTCCGATCACACCCCCAGATACCCCCCTACTCAGATCACATCCCCTACCCAGATA
Organism: Aquarana catesbeiana; assembly: GCF_042186555.1. Lineage (NCBI taxonomy): Eukaryota > Metazoa > Chordata > Amphibia > Anura > Ranidae > Aquarana > Aquarana catesbeiana. The sequence continues at coordinate 6,423,050 of NC_133334.1, read as the reverse complement.
CCCCCCACTCTGATCACATCCCCAGATACCCCCCCCACTCTGATCTCACCCCCAAACCCACCCCAACCCTCCTGTCTGATCACATCCCCAGATTCCGCCATTCTGATAACACCCCCAGATACCCCCCACTCTGATCACACCCCCAGATACCCCCCCACACTCTGATCACACCCCTAGATTGTTCCATTCTGATCACACCCCGAGATCCCTCCCTCCCCCCAAACCCTCCCCTCTGATCACACCCCTAGAACCCACCCCAAGACTCCTGTCTGATTACACCCCCAGATATCCCCCCACTCCAAACCCATCCCCACCCTCCAGTCTGATTACACCTCCAGATCTCCCCAGATCCCTCCACACTGATCACACCCCCAGATGCTCCACCACTCCGATCCCGCCCCCAGATAACCCCCCACTCTGATCACACCCCCAGATTCCTCCATTTGGATCACACCCCCAGACCCCCCTCCCGATCACTCCACTCTGATCACACCCCTAGATCTCCCCCATCCTGATCACAGACCCGACATACCCCGCCACTCTGATCACACCTCCAAACCCATCCCAACCCTCCTGTCTGATCACACCTCCAGATCCCCACCACCCTGATCACACACCTAGGGTTGCCACCTCATCCCTTTAAACCTGAACACCTTTGAATTACACGGGTTCTGAGGCTGATTTAATGCAGATAAGGCAACAAGTGAGTTTAATTACCACCTTAATCAGCCACAGAACCCGTGTAATTAATATGTGTTCGCGTTTAAAGGGATGAGGTGGCAACCTCACACACATCCCAGATACCCCCATCCTGATCACACCCCCAGATCCCTTCACACTGGTCACACCCCCATATCCCCCTATCCTTCTATTCTATGAGGAGATATCCCATCAGTGTGTGGGGGGACACAGAATGGGGGAGGGGTTAGAACCCCTGACAATGTTTTTATTGCTGTCTGTGCTTCCTGCTTAAAAGTGACAACCACTCCCCCTGCAAGTTGTGGGCGGGGTCTTGGGAGGAGTTATGCAAATATCAAATTGCCTTGATGGCCGTGTCAGTCGGGAGGAGTGGGTGTTCCTAGACAGGCTGCATTTGCATGCAGGTAACGCCCACATGTGATGCTGAGCCTCTGTGAGTGAGTATGGGTTTTGTTCAGACGCAGAGTGATGTGCGATGTCTGTAATGGGTCACAATGATGTCATTATTTATTTATATCTGATTGGTGTGTCTGTTTGGCAGGCTCTTTGGAACCACAGGGAACTGCGCCGCGTGCAGCAAGCTCATCCCCGCCTTCGAAATGGTCATGCGTGCCAGAGATAACGTTTACCACCTGGACTGCTTCGCCTGTCAGCTCTGCAACCAGAGGTGAGACGTTCTGCAGAACATCGCTCTGTCCGCTTACATCCCTACACTATACACAAATATACTGCAGATTATTCCCTCTAGAGATCTGCAGAACATTGCTTTGTCCCCTCCCCCTCCTGACAGATTCATATTGGTATATTTTGCAGATTACCCCATTACTGACCTCTATAGAGATCTGCAGAACATCGCTCCACCCCATCCCCCTCCTGACAGATCTATAGTGATATATTTTGCAGATTATTCCATCACTGACCTCTATAGAGATCTGCAGAACATTGCTCCCTCCCATCCCCCTCCTGACAGTTCCATATTGATATATTCTGCAGATTATCTCATCACTGACCTCTATAGAGATCTGCAGAACATTGCTCCCTCCCATCCCTCTCCTGACAGATCCATATTGTTCGACTCGAATATCGAGTGTTTGCCGAATTTAGAACATTATGGGGCATTCGTGGGAAATTCGAGCGCTCGTTGAACACCCCATAATACACTGTGAGATCGCAGTGCATTGACAGCTGCTGATTGGCCAAAGCATGCACCTGACCTGCATGCTTTGGCCAATCACAGCGCGCTCTGCTGTGAGAGCCATGATTGGCCAAAGGCAGGGTGTCTTTGGACCAATCATGGCTCAGGGGGCTCAGAGTCCATGCTCCACACTATATAAGGCTGCTTACACGGCGGCCATACATAGTGTAATGAATGAGAGCAGAAAAATTACATTCCTAAAGGAAAAAATGTCATTTAAAATTGCTTGCGGCTGTATTGTATTGCCGGATCCTTCAAATCATTGAAAAAAAAAACAGCGTGAGCCCCCCCCCCAGTCTATTACCAGGCCCTTCGGGTCTGGTATGGATATCAAGGGGAACCCCGCGCCAAAATAAAAAAAAAATGGCGTGGGGGTCCCCCCCAAAAATCCATACCAGACCCTTGTCTGAGCATGCAACCTGGCAGGCTGCAGGAAAAGGGGGGAGCGAGAGAGTGCCTCCCTCCTGAACTGTACCAGGCCACATGCCCTCAACATAGGGAGGGTGCTTTGGGGTCCCCCCAAAACACCTTGTCCCCATGTTGATGGGGACAAGGGCCTCATCCCCACAACCCTTGCCCGGTGGTTGTGGGGGTCTGCGGGCGGGGGGGGTTTATCGCAATCTGGAAGCCCTCTTTAACAAGGGGACCCCCAGATCCCAGCCCCCCCATGTGAATGGGTATAGGGTACATTGTACCCCTACACATTCACCAAAAAAGGAAAAATGACAGGAGACAGTTTGGGACAGTTTGGGAGAAAGTGTCCCGCGATGTCCATCCATCTTCAACCACAGCGCAGATGGTCCAGAGAAAAAAACAAAAATGGAAAAACTCCGCCTCCATGGGAGGCGTCCCGCCGACTGCAGCCTTTTCGCGATGGCAGCTGTTATATAGCTGAGGGCAGGGCCACCCCAGTGATGTAAATGGGTGACCCCGCCCCCCTCTGATGCCACGTGTAATCACATGACGTCAGAAGGGGGAAGGGTCACCCTGTGATGTAACCGGGTGGCCCCGCCCTTGCTTATATAACAGCTGTCAAAGCAAAAACACGGCAGTCGCGGGGACATCTCCCATGGAGGCAGAGTTTTTCCATGTTTTTTTTCTCTGAACCGTCGGACCCGTGATTAAAGATGAATGGACATCGTGGGACACTTTTTTTTTTTTTTAATTGTCAAAAACTGTCTCCTGTCAATTTTACATTTTTGACACTTTTTTGGTGAATGAGTAGGGGTACCCGATACCCATTCACATGGGGGGGGGTTCTGGGGGCTTCCAGATTGCGATAAGCCCCCCCGCCCGCATACCCCCACAACCACCAGGCAAGGGTTGTGGGATGAGGCCCTTGTCCCCATCAACATGCGGACAAGGTGTTTTGGGGGGACAACAAACTCACGACGTCTGGGCTCGCTTGTAACCCCCGCTAGCAGCCGAATGAAGGGTTAAATGCACCAGTGTAGCGCCGCTGCCGAGTCGCTTTGGCAGCGGTGCCCATTCATTTCAATGGGCAGGAGCAGTGGAGGAGGGGTGTATACACCGCTCCTTTACCGCCCCAAGAGGCTGCTTGCAGGACATTTTTTAACGTCCTGCCAGCGCACCACCCCACTGGGAAAGCACTCAGACTTTCACACTGGGACTGCGGGGGGAGGAGTTTTTCAGGTGCTTTACAGGTGCTATTTTTAGCCCAAAAGCGCCTGAAAAATGCCTCAGTGTGAAAGGGGTCTTATTGCAATGCATTGAGGATAATGGAGGGGGGGTTAGGACCCCCTGACAATGTCTCCAGGGGTTTACCTAAGGGTTCCTTTTACCTCTCCTGGATCTGTTAAAAAAAAGACCCCTCATTATCCTTATTATTTTCTGGTGGGGGGGGTTATGTTTTTTTTTTATTATTTTATTTATTTATTTTCAATTTTTAGAAAATAAAACAAATAAAAAGCAAAATAAATATTGTAAGGTGACAATACACAACTGCCAATCACAAAAAGGGAAAAAAAAACATGAATACAAACAATATGAAAATAAACAAAACTACCTTAAATATAACATCACCATCATTTTTTTTTTACTCAAATCTTCTCCAAAATTGAGCATTTCTGCTTTTTTATCGGTGATATGGTTGGAGGGCGGATTGTCCCGGTGAGGCCGGAGTTTTTTTTTTATGTTGTTTTTTATGTTATGTTGTTTTTTTTATTTTTATTTATTTATTTTCAATTTTTATTTTCAATTTCAATTCAATTTTTTTCTATTTATTTTAAATTCTTAGAAAATAAAATAAAAAGCAAAATAAAAATTGTAAGCTGACAATATACAAATGCCAATCACAAAAAAGGAAAAAAAGCATGAATGCAAAGAACACGAAAATAAACTAAACTACCTTAAATATAACATCACCCCCCCCCCAATGTATTGGGGTTAATGGAGAAGGGGGGGGGTTAGGACCCCCTGACGATGTCTCCAGGGGTTGACCTGAGAGCTCCTTTTACCTCTCCTGGATCTGTTCAGAAAAAGACCCCTCATTCGCCTTATTATTTTCTGTTTTTTTTTTTGTTTGTTTTTTTAATTTTTAAATTTTTTTTTAATTTTTAGAAAATTAAATAAATAAAAAGCAAAATAAAAATTGTAAGGTGACAATACACAAATGCCATTCACAAAAAGGAAAACAACATGAATGCAAAAAAGAACAAAAATAAACGAAACTACCTTAAACATAACATCACCCTGTCAATATAACATCGCCAATAGTGCCCCCTGAAAATGTCTCCAGGGGTTTACCTGAGGGCTCCTTTTACCTCTCCTGTTCAAAAAAAGACCCCTCCATTATCTTTATTAATTTCTGGTGGGGGGGTTAGGTTGTTTTTTTTGTTTTTGTTTTTTTTTTTTATTTATTTTTATTTTTTTTTTAATTTTTAGAAAATAAAAAGCAAAATAAAAATTGTGGGGGGACAATAGACAAATGCCAATCACAAAAAAGGAAAAAAAAAAAAACATGAATGCAAAGAACACGAAAATAAACTAAACTACATGACGATGTCTCCAGGGGTTTACCTGAGGGTACCTTTTACCTCTCCTGGATCTGTTTAAAAAAAAAAAAAAAAAAAAAGACCCCTCATTATCCTTATTATTTTCTGGTGGAGGGGGGCGGGGGGTGGTTATGTTGTTTTTTATATTTTTATTTATTTATTTTCAATTTTTAGAAAATAAAATAAATAAAAATAAAAATTGTAAGGTGACAATACACAAATGCCAATCATAAAAAGGAAAAAAAAAAAAAAAACATGAATGCAAAGAACACGAAAATAAACCATTGTTTTTTTTTTTTTTAGTCAAATCTTCTCCAAAGTTGAGCATTTCTGCTTTTGTATTGGTGACATAGTTGGGGGGGGGGCTTGTCCCGGTGAGGCCGGAGTGAGATGATTGGCTCTGTGAAGGTATTGTTGGGTGTTCTGACAATGTTGGGGGGGAGGGGGGGTTAGCATCCTGGATCTGTTCTTGTGCCAAATGCTCCATTCATTATCCTTATCATTTTCTGGGGTTATTTATGTTGTTTTTTGTTTTTTGGGAGTTTTTTTTATTTATTTTTTTACATAAAAAAATAAATAAATAAATAAATAAAAGCAAAATTAAAAATTGTAAGGTGACAATACACAAATATATACTAAGAATGACCTTGTGCTAGAATCTAGTTATAAACGGACGGCTGCACTTCAAAAAACCTGGAATACTCGGTAAGAAGAATAAAGAAAAAAACAACAAAGTGCGCTCTCCCTTTCAATGTATTTCTGCTCTCAAGGTGTATATATGTCCTCCAAGGAAGATGAATCAGTCATTGTCATTGAGGGGACATATATACACCTTTGGAGAAGAGATGCGTGGAAAGCGATAGCGCACTTTTTTTTTCTTTTTTTTTCTTGACAATACACAAATAATGATCACAAAAAGTAAAAAAAAAAAACAAAAAACCCTTAAATACAAAAGGACACATAAATATAACCCCCTACGCATGCACGCGAAAAAAAAAAATAACACCCTCTTACGCTGGGTTAGCACCTTTTTTTTTTTTTTTTTTTAGTGCGTTTTGCAAACTGCAAAACGCACTAAAAAATAAAATAAAAAAAGGTCCATTTAACATGGTTTCCTATGATACACATTCACATCTATGCGTTTTTCAGCCGATGCGTTTTCGGAAAAAGGGTCAGGGACTTTTTTTTTCCCCCATAGCAGATTGCTTTTTTTTGCGTGAAATAGACTTCAGTGGGCCCGCACCAGAAAACGCAAGTGCTGCGTTTTTTTATGCGTTTTGCACTTTTTTTTTTTCTCCATTGCGTATAGATGGTTGCTAAGGAGCGGGCCAGAAGACCGGCCGCCGCGTCCTTAACAACCGATAAATCATCGGCTTGCCCGCTGACAGCTGAATGTAAAAAACAAGAATTGCCGGCAATCAAATTTTTTTTTTTTAAATGGCGCGGTGTAACCCCCCCCGACCCCCCAATCCATACTAGACCCTTATCCGAGCATGCAGCCCCCTTGTCCCCTCATTCACATAGGAGGGGATCTGAGATTCAGATCTGGGAGCCAGATTCCGAATAAGCCCCATACCCTCAGATCCCAGATTGTGGGGAAGAGACCCTTGTGCCCATCAAGGGCATGGGGGGGAGGGCATGTGGCCTTGTATGGTTCAGGGGGGGAGGGGGGCTCGCTCATCCCCTCTCTTTCCTGACCTGCTGAGCTGCACGCTCGGATAAGGGTCTGGTATGGATTTTTGGGGTGACCCCGCGCCATTTAAAAAAAAAAAATGTTGGCATGGGGTTCCCCTCACAATCCATGACGCCGTTTTTTTGCTGATTTTGTTATTGCCGGCAATTCTGGTTTTCATCGGTCATTAAGGGCGCGCTAGCCGGCTTCCCGGGCCATTCCTTAACAACCAGCCATACACAGTTTGTTAGAGAGACAAAAAAAAAAAACCCATAAAAAATAGATGTTCAAAAACATACCGCAAAAAGCGCCCAAGAATTGCATAGATGTGGACCTATTGTTAAAGGGAAGAAAAAAAAAGTTGATTTTTTTTTTTTTTTTTTTTAGTCAAATCTTGCAAAATTGAGGATCCTAAATATAAAAAAAACATTTTAAATAAGAGTGTTTTTTTTTTTGCTTAAATCTTCGTAAAATTGAGGATTTCTGCGTTTGTATCAGTGACAAGGTTGGGGGGGGGGGCTAGTCCTTGTGCCAAAAACTCCCTTCATTATCCTGTTTATTTCCTGTTTTTTGTTTTTTTTTAAATAATTAATAATAATAATAAATACAAAAAATTAAAAAATAAAAAGCAAATTAAAAAATGTAAGGGAACAGAACACAACAATCACAAAAAGGAAAAAAAAAACGCACAAAAACGAAGAGCACAAAATAAACTAAGCTATCCTAAACAGCCCCCCCCCCCAAAAAAAAAAACATTTTAAATAAGGTAAAAATAAAAGAGTGTTTTTTGGGGGGGGTTTTTTTGTTTTTTCTTTACTCAAATCTTCGTAAAATTGAGGATTTCTGCTTTTGTATCAGTGACAAGGTTGGGGGTGGCTTGTCGTTGTGCCAAAAACTCCCTTCATTATCCTTATTTCCTTTTTTTTATAGAAATAAAATAAATTAAAAGAAAATTAAAACTTGTAAGGGAACAAAACAATCACAAAAAGGAAAAAAAACACAAAAATGAAGAGCACAAAATAAACTAAGCTATCCTGAATATAACAGCCCCCCCCCCCCTAAAAAAAAACATATTTTAAATAAGGTAAAATAAAAGAATAGTTTTTTGTTTTCGTTTTATTTATTTATTAATTTTTTTTGCTCAAATCTTCCTAAAATTTAGGATTTCTGCTTTTGAATCAGTGACAAGGTTGGGGGGGGGGGGGGGGGGTGGCTTGTCCTTGTGCCAAAAACTCCCCTCATTATCCTTATTTCCTGTTTTTTTTTTTATCTTTAAATTAAAAGTAAATTAAAACTTGTAAGAGAACAAAACAATCACAAAAAGGAAAAAAAAAACACAAAAAAGAAGAGCACAAAATAAACTAAGCTATCCTAAATATAACACCCCCCCCCCCCCCCCAAAAAAAAAAAAAAAAAAAATTAAAATAAGGTAAAATAAAAGAGTATTTTTTTTTCGTTTTTTTTTTTTTTTTTTTTTTATATGTTTTTTTTTTTTTTTTTTTGCTCAAATCTTCGTAAAATTGAGGATTTCTGCTTTTGTGGCAGGATCTGTAAAATCAATTAGGCTGGAATCATCCCTAGTAATGATAAAATTATTTACACCCAAAATGGCAATAAAAAATATTCTGCGTATTCTCTGCACATATGTCCTCCTCTGACGGTGACACGAAGGAACAAGTCACAAGGTGATTTTACAATCGATCGGGCTCAGAAGACGAATGGCGAGCAGTCTGGGGTTACAGCGACACCTAGTGGCGGCGAGGCGTCTCTAACAATGCCGACATCTGGGCAATAATTCACTGCAGATGTAATTAAACTGCGGGTATCATATAAATATTTGAGGTTATTTTCCAGGCTGATATATTTATATAGGAGGCCAAATATATGAAGCTCCTCTGGGAATATTTGCAGATTTACAGCCGTAAAATTCATCATTATTATGTTGCAGGCCGGCATGGTGCAGACAGTGGCGTGGTGAACGCCCGCCGGCCGCAGCACGTGTACGGGGGGTATAAATAACCCTTTCTTGTAAATTACGCTCAGAAGAAAATCCTGACATTTTTTTCATCATTTATGACCTCCGTAGGGTTATAATGTGGCTGCGTTCTCCTGTGGTGTCTTTTACTGCGGACTTCTGAAAGGACTGTTCAGTTGTGGTTCAACCCAACTACAGCATTTGGAATTCCTGAACCTCCAAATTGCCCGTTCCCATTGATTAGCTAAAAAAAAGTGTAGATGACAGAACAACAACAAATAGTGAATAAAAAAGTGTGGAATGGTTTGGGGGAGCTCCTGGCAGCCCGGACTGATGAGATAATGGGGCCTAAAAACTACCTGAGGCACTTCCTTAAAAAAGATTCTACCAGGGACACGAAGATAGAAGAATGGAACCTGGTGGTCAATTTAAGGAAGGTGGGGACCTGCTGACATTGCAGTCAATCTAAGTAATTGTGGGGCATTGCGGCATTGGCGGTCAATCTAAGGAAGGGTGGGGCCTGGTGGCACAGACAGTCAATCTAAGGAAGGGTGGGACCTGGTGGTACAGGCGATCAATCTAAGAAAGGGTGGGACCTGGTGGCACAGGCAATCAATCTAAGGAAGGGTGGAACCTGGTGGCACAGGCGGTCAATCTAAGGAAGGGTGGGGCCTAATGGCACAGGCAGTCAATCTAAGGAAGGGTGGGGCCTGGTGGCACAGACTGTCAGTCTAAGAAAGGGTGGGACCTGGTGGCACAGGTGGTCAATCTAAGGAAGGGTGGAACCTGGTGGTACTGGTGGTCAATCTAAGGAAGGGTAGGGCCTGGTGGAACAGACGGTCAATCTAAGGAAGGGTGGGACCTGGTGGTACAGGCGATCAATCTAAGAAAGGGTGGGACCTGGTGGCACAGGCGGTCAATCTAAGGAACTGTGGAATCTGGTGGCACTGGCGGTTAATCTAAGAAAGGGTGGGGCCTGGTGGCACAGGTGGTCAATCTAAGGAAGGGTGGGGCCTGGTGGCACAGACTGTCAATTTAAGGAAGGGTGGGGCCTTTTGGCACATGCGATCAATCTAAGAAAGGGTGGGACCTGGTGGCACAGGAGGTCAATCTAAGGAAGGGTGGAACCTGGTGGCACTGGCGGTCAATCTAAGAAAGCGTGGGGCCTGGTGGCACAGGTGGTCAATCTAAGGAAGGGTGGGGCCTGGTGGCACAGACTGTCAATTTAAGGAATGGTGGGGCCTTTTGGCACAGGCGATCAATCTAAGAAAGGATGGGACCTGGTGGCACTGGCGGTCAATCTAAGGAAGGGTGGAACCTGGTGGCACTGGCGGTCAATCTAAGGAAGGGTAGGGCCAGGTGGCACTGGTGGTCAATCTAAGAAAGGGTGGGACCTGGTGGCACAGGTGGTCAATCTAAGAAAGGGTGGGACCTGCTGGCACAGTTTGGCAATCTAAGGAAGGGTGGGGCCTGGTGGCACAGGTGGTCAATCTAAGAAAGGGTGGGACCTGCTGGCACAGTTTGGCAATCTAAGAAAGGGTGTAACCTGGTGGCACAGGAGGTCAATTTAAGGAAGGGTGGGGCCTTTTGGCACAGGCGATCAATCTAAGAAAGGGTGTAACCTGGTAGCACAGGAGGTCAATCTAAGGAAGGGGGCAACATGGAGGCACTGGCGGTCTATCTAAGGAAGGGGGCAACATGGTGGCACTGGCGGTCAGTCTAAGGAAGGGGGCACCTGGTAGCATTGCAGTCAATCTAAGAAATACATGTTATGTGACGGCGAGAAGATAATTCCAGAAAAAGTGATTTTGCAACAAAAATGACTGATTTCCGCATAACTTTCAGCAAAACCGGTCCCCATTATCACTATATGGAATGCTTTGGTAAAATTAGCTTGAAAAAAAATTGCAAAAACCTTCCCATGTTTGCAAAATGTTTGTGTTTTTTACTTTTCTTTTACTTTTTTTTGAGGTTCAATAATAAGAATAAAATAAACAAAATGTAAGAATACAAAAAAAAAATACATTCTTGTGACTTTTTTTAAGTATTTTATGTTATAATGTTATAATGTTTGCCTTTGTTTCCGTGGGGACAAACAAAATCAAAATACACACAACAAATAAGGGAACAAATGCAACATAAACCTTTAATACTCAGGAGACATTTAAAGTGATATTATTGTAAACCCAAAACCAAAAACGAATATATTGCAGCTTACCGATCATTAGATGTGGCGGCTGCATTCATTTTTTTTTTTTTTAGGCTTTTCTCCCCTCTGTTTTCACCTGGTGATCTGGCCAGTAACACCCCTCCGGTATTAGAGCACACCCCCCCCCCCCACACACCCTGGAGGAAGGGGCACAGGGGGTTACCTTTGGACAGCAGCATTGTCAGTGTTGGGGGGGGGGTGTTAGATGGACTAGCAGGTTTAAATACACTAACAAATTCAAATCAAACTCCAACTCACACTTTATACTCAGTTACAGCAAACCGTTTTTTCTTTCCTTTTGGGATAAAGATTTTACATTATTAAATAAAAGCTGATTGTTGTAAGCGCCCCTGTCAGTGGTAAATGGTTTGTCTCATCCCTGTAATTTGATACATTCTGCTGGAGAGTTTGTGCTTTGAAAAAAAAAAAACTGATTTTCTGGCTGGATCACCACCAGATGAAAATAAAAGGAAAGAAAACGAATGCAGCCGTCACATCTAAGAACTGGTACGCTGCAATATTTACTGTAAGAGCGGCAAGGATGTGGAATTCCCTTCCACAGGCGGTGGTCTCAGCGGGGAGCATCGATAGTTTCAAGAAACTATTAGATAATCACCTGAACAATCGCAACATACAGGGATATACAATGTAATACAATGTATACAATGTAATACTGACATATAATCACACACATAGGTTGGACTTGATGGTTTTTTTTCGACCTCACCTACTATGTAATACTATGTAATATAATAAATGTTTGCTTTTTGGGTGTAATACCGCTTTAAAGCCTATTACACTCCTACAAACCATTTAAAACCACCTTAACTTATTCTCCATATTGATTACAATACACTTCACTGAAAATTTTGGCAAAATTTTGACATTTGAAGGTGTTTTAAATGATAGGAAATCATTTCCCACCTGTGAATGTTTGGTGAAAATACGAGTATTTGGTGAAAATATTTAGCATATTTTTATAATACCTCATAAATATGCCAAATAATATGAATATGTATTTTCAGCTTGCTGGTCCCTCCTTCTGATTGGAGAGAGCGCGCCGTACCTGCGCTGCCCCGTGATGAATTGCAGCAGCTGAACGTCACCTAATGAATTGCCGCCGCTCTCCATAATGGAATGTGCAATTAATGGGTCGCTTTTTAAGAGATTCTTTCAATTAATCTCAGGCAATTAATTCCATAATGTAGCTTAAAGTAGCACAACGTCCCTCTGAAATTAATCACAAAGACTGTTAATTAACTCTGCCGTTTAACCCTTGAAGGACTCGTCTACCTTGATGCCGTTGTGTTGGTCCTATGACCAGCATTGATCCTCCGTGCCGCCGACCATTCCATGTCATTGTTTAGTGAGCGGGATATTGAAAAGGGGGAGGCAGCCGATTCATCAGGAATCGGCTACCTTAATGCAACGCATGTTAATGTATGTGCATCAATGCACCACAATGGAACACTAAAGTGTGAATGGGCCCTCGGTGACCAATTACCAAACCAGGGCCAGATCTAACCTGCCTGATCTAGGGGTGCAGTAAAACAAAAAGACAGACAGGGTATTTATGGGGCTCAAGGGCACTGACATCTGCAATGGATAATGAGGTCACCCACTCCTTGGAACCACATGGGGGAGTTCCCCCTTCACATCATATTCCACCCAGTAATTCGGTCCCAGACCCCCCCCCCCACATTACATCACCACCTTCAAATCAGATTTCTTCCTATTGCCCATCACAACAGAGTCCCCCATGGGGCCATGGAAACCAAGTGAATGTAATAAGTAAAAAAGAAGATGAGAGGTACAGGTGAATGGTAATAAGAAAAGAAGGTGTATGGTACAGGTGAATGGTAATAAGAAGAGAAGGTGTACGGTACAGGTGAATGGTAACAAGAAGAGAAGGTGAGAGGTACAGGTGAATGGTAATAAGAAGAGAAGGTGTGAGGTACAGGTGAATGGTAATAAGAAGAGAAGGTGTGAGGTACAGGTGAATGGTAATAAGGAGAGAAGGTGAGAGGTACAGGTGAATGGTAATAAGAAGAGAAGGTGTGAGGTACAGGTGAATGGTAATAAGGAGAGAAGGTGAGAGGTACAGGTGAATGGTAATAGGAAGAGAAGGTGTACGGTACAGGTGAATGGTAACAAGAAGAGAAGGTGTGAGGTACAGGTGAATGGTAACAAGAAGAGTAGGTTTGCGGTACAGGTGAATGGTAATAAGGAGAGAAGGTGTGAGGTACAGGTGAATGGTAATGGGGAGAAAAGGTGTGAGGTACAGGTGAATGGTAATAAGAAGAGAAGGTGAGAGGTACAGGTGAATGGTGATAAGGAGAGAAGGTGTATGGTACAGGCGAATGGTAATAAGAAGAGAAGGTGTACGGTACAGGCAAATGGTAATAAGAAGAGAAGGTGAGAGGTACAGGTGAATGGTAATAAGAAGAGAAGGTGAGAGGTACAGGCGAATGGTAATAAGGAGAGAAGGTGTGAGGTACAGGTGAATGGTAATAAGAAGAGAAGGTGTGAGGTACAGGTGAATGGTAAAAAGAAGAGAAGGTGTACGGTACAGGTGAATGGTAATAAGAAGAGAAGGTGAGAGGTACAGGTGAATGGTAATAAGAAGAGAAGGTGTGAGGTACAGGTGAATGGTAATAAGAAGAGAAGGTGAGAGGTACAGGTGAATGGTAATAAGAAGAGAAGGTGTACAGTACAAGTGAATGGTAATAAGGAGAGAAGGTGTACGGTACAGGTGAATGGTAATGGGGAGAAAAGGTGTGAGGTACAGGTGAATGGTAATAAGAATAGAAGGTGAGAGGTACAGGTGAATGGTAATAAGAAGAGAAGGTGAGAGGTACAGGCGAATGGTAATAAGTAGTGAAGGTGTATGGTACAGGCGAATGGTAATAAGAAGAGAAGGTGAGAGGTACAGGTGAATGGTAATAAGAAGAGAAGGTGTACGGTACAGGCGAATGGTAATAAGGAGAGAAGGTGAGAGGTACAGAGAAGGTGAGAGGTACAGGTGAATGGTGATAAGGAGAGAAGGTGTATGGTACAGGCGAATGGTAATAAGAAGAGAAGGTGTACGGTACAGGCGAATGGTAATAAGAAGAGAAGGTGAGAGGTACAGGTGAATGGTAATAAGAAGAGAAGGTGAGAGGTACAGGCGAATGGTAATAAGGAGAGAAGGTGTGAGGTACAGGTGAATGGTAATAAGGAGAGAAGGTGTGAGGTACAGGTGAATGGTAATAAGAAGAGAAGGTGAGAGGTATAGGTGAATGGTAACAAGAAGAGAAGGTGTGAGGTACAGGTGAATGGTAATAAGAAGAGAAGGTGTACGGTACAGGTGAATGGTAATAAGGAGAGAAGGTGTACATTACAGGTGAATGGTAATGGGGAGAAAAGGTGTGAGGTACAGGTGAATGGTAATAAGAAGAGAAGGTGTACGGTACAAGTGAATGGTAATAAGGAGAGAAGGTGTACGGTACAGGTGAATGGTAATGGGGAGAAAAGGTGTGAGGTACAGGTGAATGGTAATAAGAAGAGAAGGTGAGAGGTACAGGTGAATGGTAATAAGAAGAGAAGGTGAGAGGTACAGGCGAATGGTAATAAGGAGAGAAGGTGTGAGGTACAGGTGAATGGTAATAAGGAGAGAAGGTGTGAGGTACAGGTGAATGGTAATAAGAAGAGAAGGTGTGAGGTACAGGTGAATGGTAAAAAGAAGAGAAGGTGTGAGGTACAGGTGAATGGTAAAAAGAAGAGAAGGTGTACGGTACAGGTGATTGGTAATAAGAAGAGAAGGTGAGAGGTACAGGTGAATGGTAATAAGAAGAGAAGGTGTACGGTACAGGTGAATGGTAATAAGAAGAGAAGGTGAGAGGTACAGGTGAATGGTGATAAGGAGAGAAGGTGTATGGTACAGGCGAATGGTAATAAGAAGAGAAGGTGTACGGTACAGGCGAATGGTAATAAGAAGAGAAGGTGAGAGGTACAGGTGAATGGTAATAAGAAGAGAAGGTGAGAGGTACAGGCGAATGGTAATAAGGAGAGAAGGTGTGAGGTACAGGTGAATGGTAATAAGGAGAGAAGGTGTGAGGTACAGGTGAATGGTAATAAGAAGAGAAGGTGTGAGGTACAGGTGAATGGTAAAAAGAAGAGAAGGTGTACGGTACAGGTGATTGGTAATAAGAAGAGAAGGTGAGAGGTACAGGTGAATGGTAATAAGAAGAGAAGGTGTACGGTACAGGTGAATGGTAATAAGAAGAGAAGGTGAGAGGTACAGGTGAATGGTAATAAGAAGAGAAGGTGAGAGGTACGAGTGAATGGTGATAAGGAGAGAAGGTGTATGGTACAGGCGAATGGTAATAAGAAGAGAAGGTGTACGGTACAGGCGAATGGTAATAAGAAGAGAAGGTGTGAGGTACAGGTGAATGGTAATAAGAAGAGAAGGTGAGAGGTACAGGCGAATGGTAATAAGGAGAGAAGGTGTGAGGTACAGGTGAATGGTAATAAGGAGAGAAGGTGTGAGGTACAGGTGAATGGTAATAAGAAGAGAAGGTGAGAGGTACAGGTGAATGGTAATAAGAAGAGAAGGTGAGAGGTACAGGTGAATGGTAATAAGAAGAGAAGGTGTGAGGTACAGGTGAATGGTAATAAGAAGAGAAGGTGAGAGGTACAGGTGAATGGTAATAAGAAGAGAAGGTGTACGGTACAGGTGAATGGTAATAAGGAGAGAAGGTGTACGGTACAGGTGAATGGTAATGGGGAGAAAAGGTGTGAGGTACAGGTGAATGGTAATAAGAAGAGAAGGTGAGAGGTACAGGTTTATGGTAATAAGAAGAGAAGGTGACAGGTACAGGTGAATGGTGATAAGGAGAGAAGGTGTATGGTACAGGCGAATGGTAATAAGAAGAGAAGGTGAGAGGTACAGGTGAATGGTAATAAGAAGAGAAGGTGTACGGTACAGGCGAATGGTAATAAAAAGAGAAGGTGAGAGGTACAGGTGAATGGTAATAAGAAGAGAAGGTGAGAGGTACAGGCGAATGGTAATAAGGAGAGAAGGTGTGAGGTACAGGTGAATGGTAATAAGGAGAGAAGGTGTGAGGTACAGGTGAATGGTAATAAGAAGAGAAGGTGTGAGGTACAGGTGAATGGTAATAAGGAGAGAAGGTGTGAGGTACAGGTGAATGGTAATGGGGAGAAAAGGTGTGAGGTACAGGTGAATGGTAATAAGAAGAGAAGGTGAGAGGTACAGGTGAATGGTAATAAGAAGAGAAGGTGAGAGGTACAGGTGAATGGTAATAAGAAGAGAAGGTGTACGGTACAGGTGAATGGTAATAAGAAGAGAAGGTGTACGGTACAGGTGAATGGTAATAAGAAGAGAAGGTGTACGGTACAGGTGAATGGTAATAAGAAGAGAAGGTGTACGGTACAGGTGAATGGTAATAAGAAGAGAAGGTGTGAGGTACAGGTGAATGGTAATAAGAAGAGAAGGTGTACGGTACAGGTGAATGGTAATAAGAAGAGAAGGTGTACGGTACAAGTGAATGGTAATAAGGAGAGAAGGTGTACGGTACAGGTGAATGATAATGGGGAGAAAAGGTGTGAGGTACAGGCGAATGGTAATAAGGAGAGAAGGTGAGAGGTACAGGCGAATGGTAATAAGGAGAGAAGGTGAGAGGTACAGGTGAATGGTAATAAGAAGAGAAGGTGAGAGGTACAGGTGAATGGTGATAAGGAGAGAAGGTGTATGGTACAGGCGAATGGTAATAAGAAGAGAAGGTGTACGGTACAGGTGAATGGTAATGGGGAGAAAAGGTGTGAGGTACAGGTGAATGGTAATAAGAAGAGAAGGTGTACGGTACAAGTGAATGGTAATAAGGAGAGAAGGTGTACGGTACAGGTGAATGGTAATGGGGAGAAAAGGTGTGAGGTACAGGTGAATGGTAATAAGAAGAGAAGGTGAGAGGTACAGGTGAATGGTAATAAGAAGAGAAGGTGAGAGGTACAGGCGAATGGTAATAAGGAGAGAAGGTGTGAGGTACAGGTGAATGGTAATAAGGAGAGAAGGTGTGAGGTACAGGTGAATGGTAATAAGAAGAGAAGGTGTGAGGTACAGGTGAATGGTAAAAAGAAGAGAAGGTGTGAGGTACAGGTGAATGGTAAAAAGAAGAGAAGGTGTACGGTACAGGTGATTGGTAATAAGAAGAGAAGGTGAGAGGTACAGGTGAATGGTAATAAGAAGAGAAGGTGTACGGTACAGGTGAATGGTAATAAGAAGAGAAGGTGAGAGGTACAGGTGAATGGTGATAAGGAGAGAAGGTGTATGGTACAGGCGAATGGTAATAAGAAGAGAAGGTGTACGGTACAGGCGAATGGTAATAAAAAGAGAAGGTGAGAGGTACAGGTGAATGGTAATAAGAAGAGAAGGTGAGAGGTACAGGCGAATGGTAATAAGGAGAGAAGGTGTGAGGTACAGGTGAATGGTAATAAGGAGAGAAGGTGTGAGGTACAGGTGAATGGTAATAAGAAGAGAAGGTGTGAGGTACAGGTGAATGGTAATAAGGAGAGAAGGTGTGAGGTACAGGTGAATGGTAATGGGGAGAAAAGGTGTGAGGTACAGGTGAATGGTAATAAGAAGAGAAGGTGAGAGGTACAGGTGAATGGTAATAAGAAGAGAAGGTGAGAGGTACAGGTGAATGGTAATAAGAAGAGAAGGTGTACGGTACAGGTGAATGGTAATAAGAAGAGAAGGTGTACGGTACAGGTGAATGGTAATAAGAAGAGAAGGTGTACGGTACAGGTGAATGGTAATAAGAAGAGAAGGTGTACGGTACAGGTGAATGGTAATAAGAAGAGAAGGTGTGAGGTACAGGTGAATGGTAATAAGAAGAGAAGGTGTACGGTACAGGTGAATGGTAATAAGAAGAGAAGGTGTACGGTACAAGTGAATGGTAATAAGGAGAGAAGGTGTACGGTACAGGTGAATGATAATGGGGAGAAAAGGTGTGAGGTACAGGCGAATGGTAATAAGGAGAGAAGGTGAGAGGTACAGGCGAATGGTAATAAGGAGAGAAGGTGAGAGGTACAGGTGAATGGTAATAAGAAGAGAAGGTGAGAGGTACAGGTGAATGGTGATAAGGAGAGAAGGTGTATGGTACAGGCGAATGGTAATAAGAAGAGAAGGTGTACGGTACAGGTGAATGGTAATGGGGAGAAAAGGTGTGAGGTACAGGTGAATGGTAATAAGAAGAGAAGGTGTACGGTACAAGTGAATGGTAATAAGGAGAGAAGGTGTACGGTACAGGTGAATGGTAATGGGGAGAAAAGGTGTGAGGTACAGGTGAATGGTAATAAGAAGAGAAGGTGAGAGGTACAGGTGAATGGTAATAAGAAGAGAAGGTGAGAGGTACAGGCGAATGGTAATAAGGAGAGAAGGTGTGAGGTACAGGTGAATGGTAATAAGGAGAGAAGGTGTGAGGTACAGGTGAATGGTAATAAGAAGAGAAGGTGTGAGGTACAGGTGAATGGTAAAAAGAAGAGAAGGTGTGAGGTACAGGTGAATGGTAAAAAGAAGAGAAGGTGTACGGTACAGGTGATTGGTAATAAGAAGAGAAGGTGAGAGGTACAGGTGAATGGTAATAAGAAGAGAAGGTGTACGGTACAGGTGAATGGTAATAAGAAGAGAAGGTGAGAGGTACAGGTGAATGGTGATAAGGAGAGAAGGTGTATGGTACAGGCGAATGGTAATAAGAAGAGAAGGTGTACGGTACAGGCGAATGGTAATAAGAAGAGAAGGTGAGAGGTACAGGTGAATGGTAATAAGAAGAGAAGGTGAGAGGTACAGGCGAATGGTAATAAGGAGAGAAGGTGTGAGGTACAGGTGAATGGTAATAAGGAGAGAAGGTGTGAGGTACAGGTGAATGGTAATAAGAAGAGAAGGTGTGAGGTACAGGTGAATGGTAAAAAGAAGAGAAGGTGTACGGTACAGGTGATTGGTAATAAGAAGAGAAGGTGAGAGGTACAGGTGAATGGTAATAAGAAGAGAAGGTGTACGGTACAGGTGAATGGTAATAAGAAGAGAAGGTGAGAGGTACAGGTGAATGGTAATAAGAAGAGAAGGTGAGAGGTACGAGTGAATGGTGATAAGGAGAGAAGGTGTATGGTACAGGCGAATGGTAATAAGAAGAGAAGGTGTACGGTACAGGCGAATGGTAATAAGAAGAGAAGGTGTGAGGTACAGGTGAATGGTAATAAGAAGAGAAGGTGAGAGGTACAGGCGAATGGTAATAAGGAGAGAAGGTGTGAGGTACAGGTGAATGGTAATAAGGAGAGAAGGTGTGAGGTACAGGTGAATGGTAATAAGAAGAGAAGGTGAGAGGTACAGGTGAATGGTAATAAGAAGAGAAGGTGAGAGGTACAGGTGAATGGTAATAAGAAGAGAAGGTGTGAGGTACAGGTGAATGGTAATAAGAAGAGAAGGTGAGAGGTACAGGTGAATGGTAATAAGAAGAGAAGGTGTACGGTACAGGTGAATGGTAATAAGGAGAGAAGGTGTACGGTACAGGTGAATGGTAATGGGGAGAAAAGGTGTGAGGTACAGGTGAATGGTAATAAGAAGAGAAGGTGAGAGGTACAGGTTTATGGTAATAAGAAGAGAAGGTGACAGGTACAGGTGAATGGTGATAAGGAGAGAAGGTGTATGGTACAGGCGAATGGTAATAAGAAGAGAAGGTGAGAGGTACAGGTGAATGGTAATAAGAAGAGAAGGTGTACGGTACAGGCGAATGGTAATAAAAAGAGAAGGTGAGAGGTACAGGTGAATGGTAATAAGAAGAGAAGGTGAGAGGTACAGGCGAATGGTAATAAGGAGAGAAGGTGTGAGGTACAGGTGAATGGTAATAAGGAGAGAAGGTGTGAGGTACAGGTGAATGGTAATAAGAAGAGAAGGTGTGAGGTACAGGTGAATGGTAATAAGGAGAGAAGGTGTGAGGTACAGGTGAATGGTAATGGGGAGAAAAGGTGTGAGGTACAGGTGAATGGTAATAAGAAGAGAAGGTGAGAGGTACAGGTGAATGGTAATAAGAAGAGAAGGTGAGAGGTACAGGTGAATGGTAATAAGAAGAGAAGGTGTACGGTACAGGTGAATGGTAATAAGAAGAGAAGGTGTACGGTACAGGTGAATGGTAATAAGAAGAGAAGGTGTACGGTACAGGTGAATGGTAATAAGAAGAGAAGGTGTACGGTACAGGTGAATGGTAATAAGAAGAGAAGGTGTGAGGTACAGGTGAATGGTAATAAGAAGAGAAGGTGTACGGTACAGGTGAATGGTAATAAGAAGAGAAGGTGTACGGTACAAGTGAATGGTAATAAGGAGAGAAGGTGTACGGTACAGGTGAATGATAATGGGGAGAAAAGGTGTGAGGTACAGGCGAATGGTAATAAGGAGAGAAGGTGAGAGGTACAGGCGAATGGTAATAAGGAGAGAAGGTGAGAGGTACAGGTGAATGGTAATAAGAAGAGAAGGTGAGAGGTACAGGTGAATGGTGATAAGGAGAGAAGGTGTATGGTACAGGCGAATGGTAATAAGAAGAGAAGGTGTACGGTACAGGCGAATGGTAATAAAAAGAGAAGGTGAGAGGTACAGGTGAATGGTAATAAGAAGAGAAGGTGAGAGGTACAGGCGAATGGTAATAAGGAGAGAAGGCGTGAGATACAGGTGAATGGTAATAAGGAGAGAAGGTGTGAGGTACAGGTGAATGGTAATAAGAAGAGAAGGTGTGAGGTACAGGTGAATGGTAATAAGGAGAGAAGGTGTGAGGTACAGGTGAATGGTAATGGGGAGAAAAGGTGTGAGGTACAGGTGAATGGTAATAAGAAGAGAAGGTGAGAGGTACAGGTGAATGGTAATAAGAAGAGAAGGTGAGAGGTACAGGTGAATGGTAATAAGAAGAGAAGGTGTACGGTACAGGTGAATGGTAATAAGAAGAGAAGGTGTACGGTACAGGTGAATGGTAATAAGAAGAGAAGGTGTACGGTACAGGTGAATGGTAATAAGAAGAGAAGGTGTACGGTACAGGTGAATGGTAATAAGAAGAGAAGGTGTGAGGTACAGGTGAATGGTAATAAGAAGAGAAGGTGTACGGTACAGGTGAATGGTAATAAGAAGAGAAGGTGTACGGTACAAGTGAATGGTAATAAGGAGAGAAGGTGTACGGTACAGGTGAATGATAATGGGGAGAAAAGGTGTGAGGTACAGGTGAATGGTAATAAGAAGAGAAGGTGAGAGGTACAGGTGAATGGTAATAAGAAGAGAAGGTGAGAGGTACAGGTGAATGGTAATAAGAAGAGAAGGTGTACGGTACAGGTGAATGGTAATAAGAAGAGAAGGTGTACGGTACAGGTGAATGGTAATAAGAAGAGAAGGTGTACGGTACAGGTGAATGGTAATAAGAAGAGAAGGTGTGAGGTACAGGTGAATGGTAATAAGAAGAGAAGGTGTACGGTACAGGTGAATGGTAATAAGAAGAGAAGGTGTACGGTACAAGTGAATGGTAATAAGGAGAGAAGGTGTACGGTACAGGTGAATGGTAATGGGGAGAAAAGGTGTGAGGTACAGGTGAATGGTAATAAGAAGAGAAGGTGAGAGGTACAGGTGAATGGTGATAAGGAGAGAAGGTTTATGGTACAGGCGAATGGTAATAAGAAGAGAAGGTGTACGGTACAGGCGAATGGTAATAAGAAGAGAAGGTGAGAGGTACAGGTGAATGGTAATAAGAAGAGAAGGTGAGAGGTACAGGCGAATGGTAATAAGGAGAGAAGGTGTGAGGTACAGGTGAATGGTAATAAGGAGAGAAGGTGTGAGGTACAGGTGAATGGTAATAAGAAGAGAAGGTGTGAGGTACAGGTGAATGGTAAAAAGAAGAGAAGGTGTACGGTACAGGTGAATGGTAATAAGAAGAGAAGGTGAGAGGTACAGGTGAATGGTAATAAGAAGAGAAGGTGTGAGGTACAGGTGAATGGTAATAAGAAGAGAAGGTGTACGGTACAGGCGAATGGTAATAAGAAGAGAAGGTGAGAGGTACAGGTGAATGGTGATAAGGAGAGAAGGTGAGAGGTACAGGTGAATGGTGATAAGGAGAGAAGGTGTACGGTACAGGCGAATGGTAATAAGAAGAGAAGGTGAGAGGTACAGGTGAATGGTACTAAGGAGAGAAGGTGAGAGATACAGGTGAATGGTAATAAGAAGAGAAGGTGTGAGGTACAGGTGAATGGTAATAAGAAGAGAAGGTGAGAGGTACAGGTGAATGGTAATAAGGAGAGAAGGTGAGAGGTACAGGTGAATGGTAATAAGAAGAGAAGGTGTACGGTACAGGCGAATGGTAATAAGAAGAGAAGGTGAGAGGTACAGGTGAATGGTACTAAGGAGAGAAGGTGAGAGGTACAGGTGAATGGTGATAAGTAGAGAAGGTGTATGGTACAGGTGAATTGTAATAAGAAGAGAAGGTGAGAGGTACAGGTGAATGGTAATAAGGAGAGAAGGTGTACTGTACAGGCGAATGGTAATAAGAAGAGAAGGTGAGAGGTACAGGTGAATGGTACTAAGGAGAGAAGGTGAGAGGTACAGGTGAATGGTATTAGCAATGTCTGGAGGAACCCTGAAATTCCACAGATTCCTGGTTGGGAAAGTCTGGTGTACACAATCCCAAAGTCACCCCAAAAATCACTAAGTAATGACAGTTAAAATGTTTAACCGCCTAGAAATGGCGCCATGTTTAACCGTTCCGTGTTTTCATCCTGCAGGTTCTGCGTCGGGGACAAGTTTTTCCTGAAGAACAACATGATCCTGTGCCAGATGGACTATGAAGAGGGGCAGCTCAATGGGAGCTTTGATTCCCAAGTCCAATAGCAACTGGCATTGCGGCTTCGCCAAAAGCTCCTCCGATTGGCCGTCCTGCCGCGCAAGCAGCGACAAAGTGTCCGTTGGCTCGCCTGCAATATTTTTTTAAATCTTTGGCCCCCTCCCGAACCCCCCCAGGACTGTGTACAATGTGGTACTCTCCGTCCCCCCACGAAGCAGTTGCGATTTTTAGGTGTACAGTCGTGCCTGGTTAGCTGAGCACTGCGTTTGCCTGTATGTTCGTCAGGGATTTTGGGAGGGTGGCGTTCTGGGGACGCTCCTGTACAGTCTGTTTTATGTATATAAACTGGAACATTTATTTTATGAAAATGTAATGCAATTTTATTACTGGTGTGAAATTAAAAGATTATGAATGTTTACTGCTTGGCCTCCCAGTTTATTCGCACGGTACTTCTATCCAAGGAACCCTAAAGAGGACCTGTCATCAGCAAAGTGATAGGTATGGACCTGCAGAAGGTGGCATTGGATCCCCAGAGCTGCATATTTCCACAATTATGGTGGAATCTGTATAAGTAACCAATGAGTTTCAGAGGTTCAAAGGTCTCCCCCCATTAGGACTTCTAACTAGAATGAAGGTCTTGGTGGTGGGCTTGGGGTAGGAGATTCAAAGTAATGTAACAGGTAGCCTTCAGGCATGTTAGTCAGTAGCTGATGGTTGAAAATGGAACCTTTTATCTAAGAGAACCCTAGAGAAGACCTGTCATCAGCAAAGTGAAAGGTATGGACCTCCACAAGGTGGCGCTGGATCCCCAGAGCTGCATGTTTCCACAATTATGGTGGTAGCCAATGAGTTTCAAGGGTTCAAAGGTGACATTAGGACATTAGAATGGAATGAAGGTTTTAGATAGTAGTGGACTTTGGGTGGGAGATGTACAGTAATGTAACAGGTAGCCCTCAGGCATGCTCGTCACTGGCTAGTGATTGCAAATTGAGCCCTTTATCCAAGAGAACTCTAAAGAGGACTTGTAATCAGCAAAATGACAGCTTTGGGCTCCCAGTAGGGTAGATGCGAATTCAGAATGGAATGAAGGTCTTAGATAGTGGAGGACTTGGGGTAGGAGATTTAAAGCAATGTAACAATTAGCCTTCAGGCATGCACGTTACCAGCTGATAATTGCAAATTGAGTCTTTTATCCAAAAGAACCCTAAAGAGGACCTGACATGACAGGTATAGACCGACAGAAGGGTTGAAGGATACCGCTGGATGCCCAAAGCTGCACCTGTTTCCACAATTATGGTGGAATCTATAGAGGTAGCCGATGACTTTCAGGGGTTCAAAGGTCATTAGGACTTCTAAATAGAATGAAGGTCTTGGACAGTGGTGGGCTTAGAACAGGAGATTCACAGTAATGTAACAGGTAGCCTTCAGACGTGCTCGTCACCAGTTGATGGTTACAAATGTAACCTTTTTATCCAAGAGAACCCTAACGAGAACCTGTCATCAGCAAATTGAAAGGTATGGATCTACAGAAGGATAGATGGGGGGCCCTGGAGCCCCAGAGCTGCATCTGTTTCCACAATAATGGAATCTGTATAGATAGCCAATGAGTGTTGAAGGTGCAAAGGTGCCCCTTTCATTAGGACTTCAGAATGAAGTTTTTAGATAGTGGTGGACCTAGGATAGGAGATTCACAGTAATGTAGCAGGTAGTCTTCGGGCACTCTCACCACTAACTGATGGTTGCAAATTGAATCTTTTATCCAAGGGAACTCTAAAGAGAACCTGTCGTCAGCAAAGTGACAGGCATGGACCTACAAAAAATGTGGATGGGTGGCGCTGGATCCCCAGAGCTGCATGTTTACACAATGGTGGTTGAATCTGAGTGAGTAGACAATGAATTTCAAGGGTTCAAAGGTGCCCCATTCATTAGGATCCCAGAATGGAATGAAGGTCTTTGATAGCGGTGGACCTGGGGTAGGAGGTAGCCTTCGGGCACACCCATCACCAGCTGACGGTTGCAAATTGAACCTTTTATCCAAGAAAACCCTAAAGAGGACCTGTCATCAGCAAAAGGACAGCTTTGGGCTTCCGGTAGGGTAGATGAAACTTCAGAATCGAATGAAGGACTTAGCAGTGGACTTAGGGTAGGAGATTCATAGTAATCTAAAAGGTATCCTTCAGGCAAGCTAGTTACCAGCTGATGGTTGCAAGTTGAGCCTTTTATTTAAAAGAAACCTAAAGAGGACCTGCCATCACCAACGTGACAGGTATAGACCTACAGAAGGGTAGATGGGGGAAGGGTGGGTGCTGGATCCACAGAGCTTCATATGTTTCCACAAATATGGTGGAATCTGTATAAGTAGCCAATGAGTTTCAAGGGTTCAAAGATGCCCTCTTCATGGATGGGTGGCGCTGGATCCCCAGAGCTGCATGTTTACACAATGGTGGTTGAATCTGCGTGAGTAGGCAATGAGTTTCAAGGGTTCAAAGGTGCCCCCTTCATTAGGATCTCAGAAGGGAATGAAGGTCTTCGATAGCGGTGGACTTAGGGTAGGTGGTAGCCTTCGGGCATGCCCATCACCAGCTGATGGTTGCAAATTGAACCTTTTATCCAAGAGAGCCTTAAAGAGGACCTGTCATTAGCAAATGGACAGCTTTGGGCCTCTGGTAGGGTAGATGGGACTTCAGAATGGAATGAAGGTCTTAGATAGCAGTGGGCTTAGGGTAGGAGATTCACAGTAATGTAACGGGTAGCCATTAGGCAAGCTAGTCACCAGCTGATGGTTGCAAATTGAGGAGTGAGCGACGGGGGGGGGGGGGGGGGGGCTCCAAAAATGGAGCACCAGCCGCCACTGTTCAAATGTAACCACTCAAAGTAAATTACGTCATATGACAACGTACAGTAGGCAAGCGGTTCATTTGTGTCTTTGATATTTGTCCGGAGTTCATGATATGAATGGATACAAAGTATCGAACGATTCCAGAAGTTCCGATGGGGGTTTTGCACAATTTATCCGGAAACAACAAAACTCATAATGTCCCCAAAAATCAGAGACTTTGGGCAAACTCAACACCCTCCATCATATCCCACCACCCCTTCCAGAACCCGCAGTCCCCCCGATATGGGTGGAGCAGTTTATGGGGGGATAGTATGACCCCTCCTCCCCAGGACTGCATAGCTACAGACGCCGTTGTTCCACCGCCACATCCAGAATCCAACACGATAAACAGCGAAGTGCGGAGAGGTGATGAGATCCGGCAAAGTAAACACGGGGGGACAGAATCACATATTACTGCCGAGAGAGGCCGACTTATTAAAGTATGAAATATTGATGGGACATATAAATGATAAAACAGGAGATCAGCCGGCGGAAGGAGCTTATAGAAGTAAAACGCATCTTCTGTGCCACAAGGGGGGCAGGGGCGCCGAGAGAGAAGAAGGTGTCATACGCACAAACCTGAAATGTTATTTTGTATATGAAAAATTTTAGACTTTTAAATACTTTTATATATTTTATAATAGTAAATCTTAAGGGTGTATTGATGAAAAAAACACATTTGCAAATCTATTCGTTCTATGATACTGCATGCACATTCATTCTGTGCAAATGGGTTATTCATTCATACAGAATAGTGAATCAGGAAAATATTGCATTTTGGCCACTAGATGGAGCTGATGATCATAGGAAGTAAATACTGGCCACTAGATGGAGCTGACGACCATAGGAAGTAAATACTGGCCACTAGATGGAGCTGACGATCATAGGAGGGTAAATACTGGCCACTAGATGGAGCTGAAAACCATAGGAAGTAAATACTGGCCACTAGATGGAGCTGAAAACCATAGGAAGTAAATACTGGCCACTAGATGGAGCTGACGATCATAAGAAGTAAATACTGGCCACTAGATGGAGCTGACGATCATAAGAAGTAAATACTGGCCACTAGATGGAGCTGACGATCATAGGAAGTAAATATTGGCCTCTAGATGGAGTTGACAATCATAGGAAGTAAATACTGGCTACTAGATGGAGTTGATGATCAGAGGAAGTAAATACTTGCCTCTAAATAGAGCTGACAATCATAGGAAGTAAATACTGGCCACTAGATGGAGCTGACGATCATAGGAAGTAAATACTGGCCACTAAATGGCACTGATGATTAGAGGAAGTAAATACTGGCCACTAGATGGAGCTGATGATCATAGGAAGTAAACACTGGCCACTAGATGGAGCTGAGGATCATAGGAAGTAAATACTGGCCACTAGATGGAGCTGAGGATCATAGGAAGTAAATACTGGCCACCACATGGCGCTGATGATCATAGGAAGTAAATACTGGCCACTAAATGGCACTGATGATTAGAGGAAGTAAATACTGGCCACTAGATGGAGCTGATGATCATAGGAAGTAAACACTGGCCACTAGATGGAGCTGATCATCATAGGAAGTAAACACTGGCCACTAGATGGAGCTAACAATCATATAAAGTAGAAATTTGGAAGGTATATTTGGATTTTTTTAGGGTGCACAATTATAATAAAATCGTTTGTAAAAAAGTAGAAATTTATTAGAACAATGTTAAAAACAGACATCCAAAAGGGTAAGTATTGATAGTACAGTACTGAAGTGCAGACTGATTTCATCTCTACATGTTTCGCCTTGGTAATTGGCTTCTTCAGGAGAATTTATTGATATCAGGCATAGTAAGCACTAAGAATAAAAATAATTTTTAGAAAAATAGAACAATGAACAGTCACAAAACATCAAAAGCATATGACAAAAGTTTACAAATTTGAAAACATTCATGAGTTGGTAAAATGCATAGCGCCAGAATCACGATTGGTCATATTGATTACCTGTATGTTCAAAAACTTTTTGTAAGTAAATTGAGGCTCCAAAGTCAAAGGGATATGAAAAATCAGATTATCAGGTAAAGCCATAGAGGGGGGATATATCTAAAGTACAGCCACTGGTAACGGTCCAAAAACTAAAAGGCAGAGTGATGGAAACAATTAGACATGGGGCCAAGAAATAATCCCCAACCAATTGTAATTCCAAACCCAGGAACATTGACTAGAACTTTCACACTACACCAGGAATCCTTCGATAAGTTCCCGGGCTTGAAAGTTGTTTATTCACCTCCACTTCCAAAAAGGAATGGATAAAAGTACAAGGAATGATGAAGGAGAGAAGATGAACTCATTTCTGAACTTTCATAAAGTCAAATCATAAACCCTGAATCAGAAAGATAGTAAAAAATCCAATCAATGATTAAATATTCCAAAGCCCGAGGACCAACAAGAGCACAATTCCCCCGCAATCAGTAAAGTTACCTTAAATCAAAGGTTCACCAATCGATCGCTCCCCTTCCCATGCTGGACCACAAATAAAGACCAAAAATGGGATGTTTATACCCCCTCCACCCTCAAGTCACAGGGCCACTTTGGAACCAAAACCAGAAGATGAGGACACTTTGTGAGCGCCAAATAGCACGACCGAGGTTGCACCAGAGATGACATCAGTACAGCGCGTGATGCCAACCGGAAGTGACGCCCAGAAGATGGCGGCATACCGGAAGTGATGTGAAATACACCAAACCAGGAAATGCCAGCATCAACAGAGACATACACCACCGGAAATTACGCTAGGATGTATGAATACATCCAAAACCAAAAGAATGAAAAAATATCATCATAGGAAATAAATACTGGCCACTAGATGGAGCTGACGATCATAGGAAGTAAATACTGGCCACTAGATGAAGCTGACAATCATAGGAAGTAAATACCGGCCACTAGATGAAGCTGACAATCATAGGAAGTAAATACCAGCCACTAGATGAAGCTGACAATCATAGGAAGTAAATACCGGCCACTAGATGAAGCTGACAATCATAGGAAGTAAATACCAGCCACTAGATGGAGCTGATGTTCATAGGAAGTAAATACTGGCCACTAGATGGAGCTGATGATCATAGGAAGTAAATACTAGCCACTAGATGGAGCTGACGATCATAGGAAGTAAATACTGGCCACTAGAGGGAGCTGACGATCATAGGAAGTAAATACTGGCCACTAGATGGAGCTGACGATCATAGGAAGTAAATACTAGCCACTAGATGGAGCTGACGATCATAGGAAGTAAATACTGGCCACTAGAGGGAGCTGACGATCATAGGAAGTAAATACTGGCCACTAGATGGAGCTGACGATCATAGGAAGTAAATACTGGCCACTAGAGGGAGCTGACGATCATAGGAAGTAAATACTGGCCACTAGATGGAGCTGATGATCATAGGAAGTAAATACTAGCCACTAGATGGAGCTGACGATCATAGGAAGTAAATACTGGCCACTAGAGGGAGCTGACGATCATAGGAAGTAAATACTGGCCACTAGATGGAGCTGACGATCATAGGAAGTAAATACTGGCCACTAGAGGGAGCTGACGATCATAGGAAGTAAATACTGGCCACTAGATGGAGCTGACGATCATAGGAAGTAAATACTAGCCACTAGATGGAGCTGACGATCATAGGAAGTAAATACTGGCCACTAGATGGAGCTGACGATCATAGGAAGTAAATCCTGGCCACTAGATGGAGCTTATGATCATAGGAAGTAAATACTGGCCACTAGATGGAGCTGACGATCATAGGAAGTAAATACCGGCCACTAGATGGAGCTGACGATCATAGGAAGTAAATACTGACCACCACATGGTGCTGATGATCAGAGGAAGTAAATACTGGCCACTAGATGGAGCTGATGATCATAGAAGGTAAACACTGGCCACTAGATGGAGCTAACAATCATATAAAGTAGAAATTTGGAAGGTATATTTGGATTTTTTTAGGGTGCACAATTATAATAAAATCGTTTGTAAAAAAGTAGAAATTTATTAGAACAATGTTAAAAACAGACATCCAAAAGGGTAAGTATTGATAGTACAGTACTGAAGTGCAGACTGATTTCATCTCTACATGTTTCGCCTTGGTAATTGGCTTCTTCAGGAGAATTTATTGATATCAGGCATAGTAAGCACTAAGAATAAAAATAATTTTTAGAAAAATACAACAATGAACAGTCACAAAACATCAAAAGCATATGACAAAAGTTTACAAATTTGAAAACATTCATGAGTTGGTAAAATGCATAGCGCCAGAATCACGATTGGTCATATTGATTACCTGTATGTTCAAAAACTTTTTGTAAGTAAATTGAGGCTCCAAAGTCAAAGGGATATGAAAAATCAGATCATCAGGTAAAGCCATAGAGGGGGGATATATCTAAAGTACAGCCACTGGTAACGGTCCAAAAACTAAAAGGCAGAGTGATGGAAACAATTAGACATGGGGCCAAGAAATAATCCCCAACCAATTGTAATTCCAAACCCAGGAACATTGACTAGAACTTTCACACTACACCAGGAATCCTTCGATAAGTTCCCGGGCTTGAAAGTTGTTTATTCACCTCCACTTCCAAAAAGGAATGGATAAAAGTACAAGGAATGATGAAGGAGAGAAGATGAACTAATTTCTGAACTTTCATAAAGTCAAATCATAAACCCTGAATCAGAAAGATAGTAAAAAATCCAATCAATGATTAAATATTCCAAAGCCCGAGGACCAACAAGAGCACAATTCCCCCACAATCAGTAAAGTTACCTTAAATCAAAGGTTCACCAATCGATCGCTCCCCTTCCCATGCTGGACCACAAATAAAGACCAAAAATGGGATGTGTATATACCCCCCTCCACCCTCAAGTCACAGGGCCACTTTGGCACCAAAACCAGAAGATGAGGACACTTTGTGAGCGCCAAATAGCACGACCGAGGTTGCACCAGAGATGACATCAGTACAGCGCGTGATGCCAACCGGAAGTGACGCCCAGAAGATGGCGGCATACCAGAAGTGATGTGAAATACACCAAACCAGGAAATGCCAGCATCAACAGAGACATACACCGCCGGAAATTACGCTAGGATGTATGAATACATCCAAAACCAAAAGAATGAAAAAATATCATCATAGGAAATAAATACTGGCCACTAGATGGAGCTGACGATCATAGGAAGTAAATACTGGCCACTAGATGAAGCTGACGATCATAGGAAGTAAATACTGGCCACTAGATGAAGCTGACAATCATAGGAAGTAAATACCGGCCACTAGATGAAGCTGACAATCATAGGAAGTAAATACCAGCCACTAGATGGAGCTGATGTTCATAGGAAGTAAATACTGGCCACTAGATGGAGCTGATGATCATAGGAAGTAAATACTGGCCACTAGAGGGAGCTGACGATCATAGGAAGTAAATACTGGCCACTAGATGGAGCTGATGATCATAGGAAGTAAATACTAGCCACTAGATGGAGCTGACGATTATAGGAAGTAAATACTGGCCACTAGAGGGAGCTGACGATCATAGGAAGTAAATACTGGCCACTAGATGGAGCTGACGATCATAGGAAGTAAATACTGGCCACTAGAGGGAGCTGACGATCATAGGAAGTAAATACTGGCCACTAGATGGAGCTGATGATCATAGGAAGTAAATACTAGCCACTAGATGGAGCTGACGATCATAGGAAGTAAATACTAGCCACTAGAGGGAGCTGACGATCATAGGAAGTAAATACTGGCCACTAGATGGAGCTGACGATCATAGGAAGTAAATACTGGCCACTAGAGGGAGCTGACGATCATAGGAAGTAAATACTGGCCACTAGATGGAGCTGACGATCATAGGAAGTAAATACTAGCCACTAGATGGAGCTGACGATCATAGGAAGTAAATACTGGCCACTAGATGGAGCTGACGATCATAGGAAGTAAATGCTGGCCACTAGAGGGAGCTGATGATCATAGGAAGTAAATACTGGCCACTAGATGGAGCTGATGTTCATAGGAAGTAAATACTGACCACTAGATGGCGCTGACGATCATCAGAAGTAAATACTGGCCACTAGATGGAGCTGACGATCATAGGAAGTAAATACGGGCCACTAGATGGAGCTGACGATCATAGGAAGTAAATACTTGCCACTAGATAGAGCTGATGATCATAGGAAGTAAATACTGGCCACTAGAGGGAGCTGACGATCAGAGGAAGTAAATACTGGCCACTAGAGGGAGCTGATGATCAGAGGAAGTAAATACTGGCCACAAGATAGGAGCTGATGATCAGAGGAAGTAAATACTGGCCACTAGATGGCGCTGACAATCATAGGAAGTAAATACTGGCCACTAGCTGGAGTTAATGATCATAAGAAGTAAATACTAGCCACTAGATTGAGCTGATAATTATAGAAAGTAAATGTTTATTTTCTATGATCATCAGCTCCATCTAATGGCCATAATGAGTTATTATCCTGATTCACTGTCTTCTGTATGAATGAGTAACATTCGACCTGGAGATCATATAGCCTAATAACGTTCCATTTTGCACAGAAGGAATGTACATGCAGTTTCACACGACGAGTAGCTCTTCAAATACGCCCTTTAAATTTAGATAATTCAATCGTTCAGTTGCGCTCTTACAATATGTACAAAGGTTTGCGCAGAACAATACAACAAAAACACCCTTGCCATGAAATCACCAACATTTCCTGACTTTTTCCCTTGGATGTTTCACTTCCACCAATCATTCGATGACAGGAGGCGTGGCCGGAGCCTGGTAATAATTGCCATGACAGGTCCCCTTTAAACCCCCCGCGCCATGCGTTCCACCGAGGCGCCTTACAGCCGCCTATCTTCTAATGTAATTGGGGCTTATTTATCTAATGTATTCGCAGTCAATGGATTCCGCTCCCCTCCGCGGCTCCGGCGGTGTTTACATTAGCGCTGTAATGAGATGACGAGGAGTTTTAAATCATTAGCCGCAAATCCTGTAATATTCGGAGTGAATTCTGAGCGGCGTTCCGGCCGTGTCTGGGGAACGCATTATTTTATTATCCATGAATTAAAGCGATCTCCTCAAATTATATCTGATTGTTCGGAGCAGAGGGCGAATTTCTTACTGAAGTTAACTAGGAACAGTCGATGGCGGTTGTCGGGAACCAATCCATTAGACGGTCGCCTCCCCTCCCCCCCTCCCGTCAACATCTCTTATACTCGATTGTGACAAACGTTGCGCACACAAAAACAGTGGGAAATATTGGGACATTAATCAAAGACCAAAAAAAACCCAAAAATGTAGGTTTTGAAATTATGGAGAGAGCAGGAAAGTGCAAACAGTGTCCCCTTTGGAAAAACTTCCCCACATATCCTAAAAGGACAGGAAGTGATGTGAAATCTTCCCAAATCTGACCCATGTGGCCCTTGCACCCGGTTTTGCAGCTTGAACGTTGGGAACCTACATTGGGGTTGCACACTGAGCATAGCACAACCCTAAACTCTGCACTCTGTACACAGCACAACCCTAAACTCTGCACTTTGTACACAGCACAACCCTAAACTCTGCACTCTGTACACAGAACACCCCTGAACCCTGCACTCTGTACACAGAACACCCCTGAACCCTGCACTCTGTACACAGAACACTCCTGAACCCTGCACTCTGTACACAGAACACTCCTGAACTCTGCACATGGCACATCCCTGAACTCTGCACTCTGTACACAGCACAACCCTAAACTCTGCACTCTGTACACAGAACACCCCTGAACCCTGCACTCTGTACACAGAACACTGCTGAACTCTGCACATGGCACATCCCTGAACTCTGCACTCTGTACACACCACGCCCCTGAACTTTGTACACAGCACACCCCTGAACCCTGCTCTCTGTACATGGAACGCCCCTGAACTCTGCACTCTGTACACAGAACGCCCCTGAACTCTGTATACAGCACGCCCCTGAACTCTGCACTCTGTACACAGAACGCCCCTGAACTCTGTACACAGCACGCCCCTGAACTCTGCACACAGCACGCCCCTGAACTCTGCACACAGCACGCCCCTGAACCCTGCACTTTGTACACAGCACGCCCCTGAACTCTGCACTCTGTACACGGAACGTCCCTGAACTCTGCACTCTGTACACGGCATGCCCCTGAACTCTGCACTCTGTACACGGCACGCCCCTGAACTCTGCACTCTGTACACGGCACGCCCCTGAACTCTGCACTCTGTACACGGCATGCCCCTGAACTCTGCACACAACACACCCCTGAATTCTGCACTCTGTACATGGCACGCCCCTGAACTCTGCTCTCTGTACACAGAAGACACCTGAACTCTGCTCTCTGTACACAGCACACCCCTGAACTCTGCACTTTGTACACAGCACACCCCTGAACTCTGCACTCTGTACACAGCACACCCCTGAACTCTGCACTCTGTACACAGCACGCCCCTGAACTCTGCACTCTGTACACAGTATGCCCCTGAACCCTGCACACATCACGCCCCTGAACCCTGCACTCTGTACACATCATGCTCCTGAACTCTGCACTCTGTACACAGCACGCCCCTGAACCCTGTACTCTGTACACAGCACGCCCCTGAACCCTGTACTCTGTACACAGCACACCCCTGTACTCTGCACTCTGTACACAGCACGCCTCTGAACTCTGCACTCTGTACACAGCACACCCTGAATGCTGCACTCAGCACACAGCACACCTCTGAACTCTGCACTCTGTACACAGCACGCCCTGAACTCTGCACTCTGTACACAGCATGCCCCTGAATTTTGCACTCTGTACACGGCATGCCCCTGAACTCTGCTCTCTGTACATGGCACGCCCCTGAACCCTGCACTCTGTACACAGCACACCCCTGAACCCTGCAATCTGTAAACACCACACCCCTGAACTCTGCATAGGGCTCCCCTGGAACAGTACTCTGCACATAACTTACTCGTGAACTCTGCTCTCTGTACACCCCAGATAAAACTGACCATTAGAGGGTAACTATACTGCTGATGTGGCAAATGATGAAACTGAGCTTGACACTTCTGGGTTAGAACCTCTACCGTGTTATGGAGAAGAGTTAGAACCTCTGCCAGGGTAATGGAGAAGGGTTAGAACCCCTACCAGGGTTATGGAGAAGGGTTAGAACCTCTGCCAGGGTTATGGAGAAGGGTTAGAACCTCTACTGGGTTATGGAGAAGGGTCGGAACCTCTGCCAGGTTATGAAGGTTGGAGGTCCTGGATCGAAAATTGGTCTGATTCCTCAGTGTGAAGATACAGTAAGTTAATGCTGTAAATTTCAATGACTGAATGTTTAGGCCCTTCTGTAACAGAAAAGGGGCAAAACTACCCCTTGGGTGGGCAAACAATAAGTTCAACAATATGAAGCCAACATTTTTCTGAGGTTTAAAATGCTGCTTTGATTGGAATGTTAGAAATGTGAGGGATAATAAAGGTAAACAGGTATCTAAAGGTAAAAGCTTGTTGTTAATTTTGTATCGAGTGGGTGTCATAGACAGGGGTCATATCCACTAAGAGAAGAACTGTCTGGATGATACAGAAGTGTAGTGTGGCCTGTGGAATTAGAAAGTTCCCCATCATTGGTTTTAGTGGAAGGAATAGTGACCCACTGTTGGTATTTAAGGTAGGAATGGTGCTACATTGTTGGTGTCATGGGAGTAATGCTGTCCTATCATTGGTGTCAGTGGGAGGAATAGTGTCCCATCATTGGTGTCAGTGGGAGGAATAGTGTCCCATCATTGGTATCAGTGGGAGGAATAGTGTCCCATCATTGGTGTCAGTGGGAGGAATAGTGTCCCATCATTGGTGTCAGTGGGAGGAATAGTGCCCCATCATTGGTGTCAGTGGGAGGAATAGTGTCCCATCATTGGTATCAGTGGGAGGAATGGTGCCCCATCATTGGTGTCAGTGGGAGGAATAGTGTCCCATCATTGGTGTCAGTGGGAGGAATAGTGTCCCATCATTGGTATCAGTGGGAGGAATAGTGTCCCATCATTGGTGTCAGTGGGAGGAATAGTGCCCCATCATTGGTGTCAGTGGGAGGAATAGTGTCCCATCATTGGTGTCAGTGGGAGGAATAGTGCCCCATCATTGGTGTCAGTGGGAGGAATAGTGCCCCATCATTGGTGTCAGTGGGAGGAATAGTGTCCCATCATTGGTATCAGTGGGAGGAATAGTGCCCCATCATTGGTGTCAGTGGGAGGAATAGTGTCCCATCATTGGTGTCAGTGGGAGGAATGGTGCCCCATCATTGGTGTCAGTGGGAGGAATAGTGCCCCATCATTGGTGTCAGTGGGAGGAATAGTGTCCCATCATTAGTGTCAGTGGGAAGAATAGTGCCCCATCATTGGTGTCAGTGGGAGGAATGGTGCCCCATCATTGGTATCAGTGGGAGGAATAGTGTCCCATCATTGGTGTCAGTGGGAGGAATAGTGCCCCATCATTGGTGTCAGTGGGAGGAATAGTGTCCCATCATTGGTGTCAGTGGGAGGAATAGTGTCCTATCATTGGTGTCAGTGGGAGGAATAGTGCCCCATCACTGGTGTCAGTGGGAGGAATAGTGCCCCATCACTGGTGTCAGTGGGAGGAATAGTGCCCCATCATTGGTGTCAGTGGGAGGAATAGTGTCCCATCATTGGTGTCAGTGGGAGGAATGGTGCCCCATCATTGGTGTCAGTGGGAGGAATAGTGCCCCATCATTGGTGTCAGTGGGAGGAATAGTGTCCCATCATTGGTGTCAGTGGGAAGAATAGTGCCCCATCATTGGTGTCAGTGGGAGGAATAGTGTCCCATCATTGGTGTCAGTGGGAGGAATAGTGTCCCATCATTGCTGTCAGTGGGAGGAATGGTGCCCCATCACTGGTGTCAGTGGGAGGAATGGTTGCCCCATCACCGGTGGATGGCACAGTGCCTCAAAGGCCGGATAAAGGCAAGCAAAGGGCCACAGATTGGAGACCACAGATCTATACCATTACCTGGATAAATGGGAACCTTCACAGACTTATTTAGTTCTTATTCTCCACATTCTGATTGTTCACTTCTAAGCAGTGCACCAATGTCACCCAGTACATCCAGCATGGCATTTGCCAATCCTGGAGTTTAAATAACACAACCCAACAGCTGAGAAGCCATCCTAGGATGATGATTTACATATATTATGAGTACTAATTCCTTTGTGACTCCTCCGCCCTCACCGTGCGTTCTGCCTGCTTATTTCTCGGAGTTTCTGCTGAAAGTGACAAGAAAATAACAACAGCCCTCCGCCGCTAATGATTCACAGCTGTCACTCAATCCCAGCTCCTCCGCTGCCACCAAGAATAACATTCCAATTAAACTTCCAAACGTCATTTATTTTTCCCTTTTATATCCCTGGACAGTCATTTCTGCCTCGTGACACCGCTCCTTAATGAGATGTTTTTCTTTATTTCAAAAGTTCCAAATTAGTGAAGAGCTTCAATTAAACTTCTAAACAAGACTGTATAAAAAAAAAAGTCTAATTTTATCCATTTTTTTTTTCTTATAACTTTTCTACTGAATATAAGGAGTTGTTTGGGTTCCCCTTAAGTTCTATGTATCAAGGGAGCAACCTCTCCATCTCCTTAGCTGGGCAGTGTCGGGGGAAATTGGGAGATTTCACTTTGCCAGTATTTTGGGGAAAATCTGGACATTTTGCCAAAATTTCCCATTTTGGCTACATGCATTACGATCAGCATGGAATTCAAAATTAGTGTTTTTTAAGGGTTTCTAAGGGTGCAATGGTCTTTAAATAGAGCCTGGGTGTTAGAAAAGTTCATTCCAACCATCCTGGAACTGTTCCTTTTCCAACAAATGTTATCCCTAATCCTAGAACTAATCCCAGTGGTAACCCTAACCCTAGCACTAACCCTAATGGTAACCGTAATCCTAATATGAATCCTAATAGTAACCCTAACCCTAGCACTAACCCTAATGGTAACCGTAATCCTAATATGAATCCTAATAGTAACCCTAATCCAAGCACTAAACCTAATGATAACCCTATCTCTAGCACTAACCCTAATGGTAAGTCTAGCACTCCCAATTGTAACCGTAATCCTAGCATGAATCCTAATTGTAACCCTAATCCTAGCATGAGTCCCATTATCCCAATGAGAACTCTAATTCCAGCACTTAACCTAATTGTAACCCTGATCCTAGCACTAACCCCAAAGGTAATCTTACCCTTAGCATCAAACCCCAATGGTAAGTCTAACACAAATCTTAATGGTAACCCTGATCCTTGCACTAACCCCAATGTTAACCTTAGCACTAACCCTAATACTAACCCTAATCCTTGCACTAATCCCAATGGTAACCCTAATCCTAGCACTAACCCTAGTCCTAGCACTAACCCTAATACTAGCACTAATCCTAATTGTAACCCTATCCCTAGCATTAATACCAATGGTAACCCTAATCCTAGCACTAATCCCAATGGTAACCCTAATCCTAGCAATAACCCTAATGCTAACCCTAATCCTAGCACTAATCCTAATGGTAACTCTAATCCTAGCACTAACCCTAATGCTAACCCTAATCCAAGCACTAATCCCAATGGTAACCCTAATCCTAGCACTAATCCCAATGTTAACTCTAATCCTAGTACTAACCCTAATGCTAACCCTAATCCCAGCACTAACCCTAATGCTAACCCTAATCCCAGAACTAACCCTAATGCTAACCCTAATCCCAGCACTAATCCCAATGATAACCCTAATCCTAGCACTAATCCCAATGGTAACCCTAATCCTAGCACTAATCCCAATGGTAAACCTAATCCTAGCACTAATCCCAATGGTAAACCTAATCCCAGCACTAATCCCAATGATAACCCTAATACTAGCACTAATCCTAATTGTAACCCTATCCCTAGCATTAATACCAATGGTAACCCTAATCCTAGCACTAACCCTAATGCTAACCCCAATCCTAGCACTAATCCCAATGCTAACCCTAATCCCAGCACTAACCCTAATGCTAACCCTAATCCAAGAACTAACCCTAATCCCAGCACTAACCCTAATACTAACCCTAATCCCAATGGTAACCCTATCCCTAGTACTAATCCCAATGGTAACCCTAATCCTAGCACTAATCCCAATGGTAACCTTAATCCTAGCACTAATCCCAATGGTAACCTTAATCCTAGCACTAATCCCAATGGTAACCCTAATCCTAGCCCTTAATCTAATAATAACCCTATGCCTAGCACTAACACTAATGGTAACTTTAACCCTAGCACTAACACTAATGGTTACACTAATCTAACTCTAACAGTTACCCTAACCCAACACTAATCCGAGTAGTAACCCTGACTCTAGCAGTGACCCCAATGGCAGCTCTAACCTTAAAAGGTAATTCTGACCCGAGTGCTAACCCTACCAAAACCGTGTGATCACCATGACAGCACTGAGAGGTGACATAACTTTGTTGATAAGCAAAGCCTCTTCACACATCGATGTTTGCTCCTAGCCTTAAAGATAAACTTTTTTCAAGGTAATTTCCGGGAGTATTGGTGAAATTAGAAGCCAATATCTTGAAAAATGTTCAGATAATTGTTGTATTAATTGCAAAATCAAGTTTTGTTTAATGTGTTCTCTTATCCCTACTAAAGAGCCAGATATAGTCTATAGAAGTGGTGAGTGTGCAGAAAGGTACAAGACCTGGGCGGTGGTGGGGGGAAGGGAGGTTTAGTGATATCAATGTTCCATTAGACATGTGCGGTTTGTTTTGTTCCGAATAAATATTCAGACAAAATTGTCATCATTCGGAGATTCGGATATGTCCAAATACCCAAATTACAGTATAAACAAAGTGTACCAAATGCTCCGAATAACGAAACTAAATTCGTCTGAATTTCCAAAATTCAAATTGAAATTCGAATCTAATTTTACATCGAATTCGATCTGTAAACATATTTCTGAAATCAAAGACTGCGTGTTATTAGAGGACCATTTAGAAATAATGCTGTTTTTGTTAAACTAAAAGGTGATTTAAAGAGTCATTGAAATCATTTGAAGATTTTTCTTTTGTTTGTTCACTTTGCCACATTCGAATCAAACTTATGTTTTAAATATTTGATTCAACCGATTTGAATTGTATCGATGCAAACACTTCGAAATGAAAAAATTGATACATTCGAGGAAAATTCGAAAAAGACATAAAACAAATTCCGAATACGAATTGAACGAATCAACTGAATTTAACTAAACGAAATACCGTATTTTTCACTCCATAAGACAAACCTGACCGTAAGACACACCTAGGTTTTAGAGGAGGAAAACCAGAAAATAAATATTCTGAACCAAATGGGCTGGCACCCGGTCCCTGGCCCTGTTGTGGCTTGCTGGTCTGATTGGCCCCGTTGTGGCTTGCTGGTCTGATTGGCCCTGTTGTGGCTTGCTGGTCTGATTGGCCTCGTTAAGGCTTGCTGGTCTGACTGGCCCCGTTGTGGCTTGCTGGTCTGATTGGCCCCATTGTGGCTTGCTGATCTGATTGGCCCCGTTGTGGCTTGCTGGTCTCATTGGCCCCGTTAAGGCTTGCTGGTCTGACTGGCCCCGTTGTGGCTTGCTGGTCTGATTGGCCCCGTTGTGGCTTGCTGGTCTAATTGGCCCTGTTAAGGCTTGCTGGTCTGATTGGCCCTGTTGTGGCTTGCTGGTCTGATTGGCCCCGTTGTGGCTTGCTGGTCTGATTGGCCCCGTTGTGGCTTGCTGGTCTGATTGGCCCTGTTGTGGCTTGCTGGTCTGATTGGCCCCATTGTGGCTTGCTGGTCTGATTGGCCCCGTTGTGGCTTGCTGGTCTGATTGGCCCCGTTGTGGCTTGCTGGTCTGATTGGCCCTGTTGTGGCTTGCTGGTCTGATTGGCCTCGTTGTGGCTTGCTGGTCTGATTGGCCCCATTGTGGCTTGCTGGTCTGATTGACCCCGTTGTGGCTTGCTGGTCTGACTGGCCCCGTTGTGGCTTGCTGGTCTGATTGGCCCTGTTGTGGCTTGCTGGTCTGATTGGCCTCGTTAAGGCTTGCTGGTCTGACTGGCCCCGTTGTGGCTTGCTGGTCTGATTGGCCCCGTTGTGGCTTGCTGATCTGATTGGCCCCGTTGTGGCTTGCTGGTCTCATTGGCCCCGTTAAGGCTTGCTGGTCTGACTGGCCCCGTTGTGGCTTGCTGGTCTGATTGGCCCCGTTGTGGCTTGCTGGTCTGATTGGCCCTGTTAAGGCTTGCTGGTCTGATTGGCCCTGTTGTGGCTTGCTGGTCTGATTGGCCCCGTTGTGGCTTGCTGGTCTGATTGGCCCCGTTGTGGCTTGCTGGTCTGATTGGCCCTGTTGTGGCTTGCTGGTCTGATTGGCCCCGTTGTGGCTTGCTGGTCTGATTGGCCCTGTTAAGGCTTGCTGGTCTGACTGGCCCCATTGTGGCTTGCTGGTCTGATTGGCCCCGTTGTGGCTTGCTGGTCTGATTGGCCCTGTTGTGGCTTGCTGGTCTGATTGGCCTCGTTAAGGCTTGCTGGTCTGACTGGCCCCGTTGTGGCTTGCTGGTCTGATTGGCCCCATTGTGGCTTGCTGATCTGATTGGCCCCGTTGTGGCTTGCTGGTCTCATTGGCCCCGTTAAGGCTTGCTGGTCTGACTGGCCCCGTTGTGGCTTGCTGGTCTGATTGGCCCCGTTGTGGCTTGCTGGTCTAATTGGCCCTGTTAAGGCTTGCTGGTCTGATTGGCCCTGTTGTGGCTTGCTGGTCTGATTGGCCCCGTTGTGGCTTGCTGGTCTGATTGGCCCCGTTGTGGCTTGCTGGTCTGATTGGCCCTGTTGTGGCTTGCTGGTCTGATTGGCCCCATTGTGGCTTGCTGGTCTGATTGGCCCCGTTGTGGCTTGCTGGTCTGATTGGCCCCGTTGTGGCTTGCTGGTCTGATTGGCCCTGTTGTGGCTTGCTGGTCTGATTGGCCTCGTTGTGGCTTGCTGGTCTGATTGGCCCCATTGTGGCTTGCTGGTCTGATTGACCCCGTTGTGGCTTGCTGGTCTGACTGGCCCCGTTGTGGCTTGCTGGTCTGATTGGCCCTGTTGTGGCTTGCTGGTCTGATTGGCCTCGTTAAGGCTTGCTGGTCTGACTGGCCCCGTTGTGGCTTGCTGGTCTGATTGGCCCCGTTGTGGCTTGCTGATCTGATTGGCCCCGTTGTGGCTTGCTGGTCTCATTGGCCCCGTTAAGGCTTGCTGGTCTGACTGGCCCCGTTGTGGCTTGCTGGTCTGATTGGCCCCGTTGTGGCTTGCTGGTCTGATTGGCCCTGTTAAGGCTTGCTGGTCTGATTGGCCCTGTTGTGGCTTGCTGGTCTGATTGGCCCCGTTGTGGCTTGCTGGTCTGATTGGCCCCGTTGTGGCTTGCTGGTCTGATTGGCCCTGTTGTGGCTTGCTGGTCTGATTGGCCCCGTTGTGGCTTGCTGGTCTGATTGGCCCCGTTGTGGCTTGCTGGTCTGATTGGCCTCGTTGTGGCTTGCTGGTCTGATTGGCCCCATTGTGGCTTGCTGGTCTGATTGACCCCGTTGTGGCTTGCTGGTCTGACTGGCCCTGCGGTGGCTTGCTGGTCTGACTGGCCCTGCGGTGGCTTGCTGGGACCTGTGAGTGAGGGAGCGACCAATGTGGGTACACTATACCGTAGGTTTACTAATGGCAGCAGGTGAACAGGTGTCCTGTCAGAAAGCCGCTGAGTTTACTGTTAAAAATAACTGAAAAGCAAGACTCTGGGTGTATAAAGATGTCCGCTTGCCGACTTCTCTTACTGCGGACGAGTGTGGGTGTATCAAGATGGCCGCGACGCAACGTCACTTTGGTTGCATGTTCTGATAGGACACAGGCCCAGTGCATGGAGCAACACGTAGTGACGCCGAGTGGGCGTGCCGCACGCCTCCACGCACTGGGGCTGCTCGCCTGCTGTAAAGCCTCCTGGGATGGCTTCTTCTACCCAGTGCTGGGCCCCCTTCCCTTGCTATATCATCATCATGCATGCTGCTGGTGCCTGGCCGGGCCCGAAAAATATGATCGTTGCCTCTCTGACCCCAGCAGTGTATTCCCGCAAATGGCGCCGGCTGCCTCCCTTCTGCGGTCGTGCCCTCGGATCACGGCCGGACCGGTATGTGCTGTGGCAGCGATGGGGGGATGGGGGTGTGGTAGTCCTGCTCGATATTCGCCCCATACAACGCACAGGCAGTTTCCCCCATTTTTTGGGGGGGAAAAAATTGTGTCTTATGGAGCGAAAAATATGGTAAATAGATTAACGAATCGATATGAAACTAAACAAATGTTTTCGTCATGCACATGTCTAGTTGCATGTGCCCTTTGGTGGTTCTGCAGGGACTTAAGGAGCATGAAATGTCTGAGCGGTGTGACAGTATGAGGCTCCATCACTGTGAAAATGTAGGACAAAATGACCCAGGATTCGCATTAAGTTCCAGAATATCGTTTCTGAGCGGGAAAAAAAGCTGTGTTTTTGCTTTTCTCCGGATTCTGTAGTCCTGGATTGGGGCCTGGAGCCAGAATGTTCCAATGTATCTTGGGTGGGATGGAACCCTCAATCCCGTCTCCAGGTTTGGCAGCAGTGAGTACACAGGTGTGCAGGGTCGTTATATACTCAAGTCTGAGGATGGCTCAGGGCTCCCCGTTTGGCAACAGGAGGTCTTATCTGGGGTAAGAAGGGCCACAAGGTCTCGTCCGAGGCAGGGCCGGGACAAGGGGTGGGCAGGAGGGGGCAAGGGCCCTGGGCATGGCAGTGATTTGCTTGGCTGTGCTAGAAGGGGTTATTTGGAGGGGGGCATATTTGTACTAGGAGAGTGAATTTCAAGTAGGAAGGAGGATTTAGGGAGGGGGGGGTTAGTAGGGACGATTGGTGGGATTTGTGCTAGGAGGGTAAATTTGCGTGGAGGATTAGTGCTAGTAGAGGGGATTGGTGGGGGATTGTTCTGGGAGAGGTGGATTTAGAGGGGTGGGAGAGGATGTATGTTCAGAGGGGAAATTTGAGGGGTAGAGAATTGTGCTGGGGGAAGGGATTTGGGGAGGGAGAGGATTTGAGCTGGAAGGTGGGAATTTGTAATGAAAGAGAGTTTTTTGGGGGGGAGGAGATTTTGGCTTGCAGAGGGAATTTATGCTTAGGGGGTAATTGTGAAGATTAGTGCTCTAATTTATTTGGGGGGTGGGGGGTGGGAGAAGATTTTTGTTGACACATAATGCTCATATATTTTGGGGGGAAGAGAGCCATTTGGCATGCTGACCTTGTCCCGGGACTGGTCCCAAGAGTCAGGTCGGCTCCTATAGGGGTGTCAGGATGTCAGGGCTGGCTCAGCCCTTCCTTCTCTGAACTGGCCGCTCAGCTGTCGGCTAATTGCCAGCTCTCATCTCTCTCCACAGTTAACCAGCTGTTGTGGATCTGCTCGTCAGTCCCGCCTACTTAAAGATCTCCAGCTCACTTCATTCCTGCCTTCGCCTTGGTCACATCACAAGAAACCATCTCCATCTCCTGCGTTCCTGTTTAAAGACTGGCTTTGCTGACATCCCTTCTGGCTCCTTATCCTGCTTTGCTGTTCCTCTACTTGGATCTCTGACTTCTGGCTTGGCTGATTACTGGACCCTGGCTATGCTTTGACTACGTTTACTCTATTTACCTTTTTATTTTTATTAATAAACATGTGTGCTTTCACTGTACTTCTGTCTTGGTCTGGTTCATGGTTTCTGACACAGGAGAACCCTTATCCAGAGGCTTGGAGTGGGCTGGGCAGCAGGGCACCTCGACGAAAGGCTTAGTGAGCCGAGAGAACCAGGAGAGCTGGACAATACAGTCAGAGTGACTGGTAAGAACAGCAGCGGGGCTGTTGACAAGGGAGCTGGGTGGCTCAGTTCATGTTGGCGTGGAACAACCTCTGTGTGGGCAACTGACGTGTGTGAATGTTTTGTTTTAATAAAAGTGGGCTGCCACGCCCTAAAATACACTTTTGCCCAACCCACTTCAAAAGCACCCACCACATGACCCTATTAACCCCAATACCACAGCGGTTGTGGTATAACATTGTCAGCCTCAAAGTATTCATAACCCCATTGAGAATTCCTGGACTCAATTGTCTGATGCCAATAGTTACAATCATATTGTCTATCATCCTCCTCCGTATCTGCTGTTGGCCATCCATAGAAAAAGAAGCGCCAGAAATTCTAAAGAGCTTGCTGGAGATCCCAGGATGCACTGAGCAGGCTAGATACTGAGCCACGGGGGGGGGGGCAGAAAAGAACTGTCAAAAGACCTGTGTAAGAAGATAATGGAACTTTATAAAGATGGAAAAGGATATAAGAAGATATCCAAAGCCTTGAATGTGTGAGTCAGTATTGTGCAATCACTGATT
The DNA here is from genome assembly GCF_042186555.1 of Aquarana catesbeiana. Taxonomy (NCBI): domain Eukaryota; kingdom Metazoa; phylum Chordata; class Amphibia; order Anura; family Ranidae; genus Aquarana; species Aquarana catesbeiana. The sequence goes on along the minus strand of NC_133334.1, from coordinate 6,378,105 downwards.
AAGAAGTGGAAAATTCGGGGATCTCCAGATAACTAGCCAAGATCAGGTAGACCAAGAAAGATTTCAGCCACAACTGCCAGGAGAATCATTCAGGATACAAAGAAAAACTCACAGGTAACCTTAGGAGAATTATGGAAAAAGAAGGTATAGTTGTTTCAAGCAGCACAATATGACGATACTTGAGCAAGAATATGTTGCATGGTCAAACTGCCAGAAAAAAGCCTTTACTGCGCCAATGCCACAAAAAAAGCAATATGGCCGACAACACCTTGACACACCTCACAGCTTCTGGCACACTGTAATCTGGAATGACGAGACCAAACTAGAGATTTATGGTCACAACCATAAGCACTATGTTTGGAGAGGGGGTGAACAAGACCTTTAGCTACAAGAATACCATCCCCACTGTGAAACATGGTGATGGCTCACTGATGTTTTGGTGGTGTGTGAGCTCTGAATGCATGGGGAATCTTGTGAAAATTCATGGCAAGATGAATGCAGCATGTTATGAGAAAATACTGGCAGACAATATGCATGCTTCTGCAGGAAAGCTGTGCATGGGACGCTCTTGGACATTCTAGCACAACAACGACCTTTGTAGGGAATCGGACTCGATGCAAGAACCAACTCACAGTTTATTAAACACAAGTGTCATATTTATTCCAAAGGATATTTATAAACAGAAGGAAAAGGCCTCTTGCCACAAATCATAAGAGAGTAAACTTCTGCTCTACTGAGCCTTATGCCCCCGTACACACGATCGGACTTTCCGACAACAAAACCGTGGACTTTTGTTCAAAGGTTGTTGGCTTCAACTTGTCTTGCATACACACGGTCACACAACTGTTGACCAACAATTACGAACCTAGTGACATACAAGACGTATGTGATATCCCCATTACGAACGCTAGTTTTACAAGACCGAGCGCTTCCGGCTCGTACTTGATTCCGAGCATGCGTGAACTTTTGTGCGTCGGACTTGTGTACACATGATCGGAAAGTCTGACAACAAAGCTTTGCTGGCGGAAAATTCGAGAACCTGCTAGCCAACATTTGTTGGCGGAAAGTCCGACAACAAAATGTTCGATGGAGCGTACACACAGTCGGACTTTCCGCCAACAAGCTCACATCCAACATTTGTTGTCGGAAAATCCGATCGTGTGTACGGGGCATTACTGTGTCCATAGACAAAGTCCTTGGTTTAGGGTAACTGTCCTTTATAAAGCGAACAATTGTATCCAAGTTCAGGGATGAGCAGCCATGCTCCTAGTTGCCTCCTCACATGGAGACACGCACTCGCTCTGAGAGTTAGGACCAGCGGCCTAATCAAGACCTAAGGAGGAAACATCAAACTGCGGTCCACAGAATTGGGAGTTTGTCCCACCCAGAGCTCTGTCAGACTCCCAATAAAACCAACCCCAGAATGAGCTTTACTAATACAGGGTAAAGAACTGTATCTCTTTACTACGAAATCTTTGCTGCCATTACCTTAGGTTGCAAATCTCAGAATCCGTGGAGGAGCATTTATCCCACCAATCACTTTTCCTGCCATTCGAACCTGTTTCACAGGCACCCCGCTACATCCTCAGCACAAGTTCAAGGTGACCCTCCATTGGTTAGAGCAGAAAAAGGTGAAGGTTCTGAAGTGGCCATCACAGTCTCCTGATCTTCATATCATCGAGCCGCTCTGGAGAGATCTCAAAACGTATGGTTCACGGAAGACCACCAAAAGTCTTTGCATGACCTGGAGGCTTTTTTCCAAGAGGAATGGGCAGCTCTACCGCCTGCAAGAATTCAGGGCCTCATAGACAACATTTACAAAAGACTGTCATTGATGCTAAAGGGGGCAATACACAGGATTAGGAACTAAGGGGGTGCAGGCATTTGAACGAGGAGTGGGGAATTTCATTGGTTTACTTGTTGACATGATTTGTTTTATGATTGGGCCATTCTGTTATCACCTACAGTTACAGAATAGGAATCCCATGAAAAATACAAGAAATGGGTTTTGCCGGTGTTCTGCCGAGAAAGTTCCTCTCGGCGGATAAGGACCCCCATCTAGAAACCGGCGGAAATAGCCAAAGCGAAATACAGAAGAAATCAGCTGTACACGGCGCCTGTAAGAGGACCCCTCGCAGGCTCGCTTCGCTCGCCACGCTTCGGGCACGGCCTCGCTTCGATCGGCACTTTTTTATTCCCCCTCTAGGTCCACTTGGATGGTGGGGCTTCAGCCTGGACCTAGGGCGCAGGCGCCGTGTACAGCTGATTGAAGATTTTCATCTTCGGCTGTTTTTGGCGCCTCCTGGCCATTCGTACTGCGCAAGCGCAGCGCTTGCGCAGTACAGGGGGGAACTTATCCGCTGAGGGAACTTTCTCGGCAAGACACCGGCTCACTCATGTTTTCTTTTAAAAAAAGGGTCCATCCTGTACATTACCAATTCTCAAAGAGGAGGAACACTTTTGAGCACAACTGTAACTCAGGGTCGTCTTAATTTATAAACAACCCCTAATTTTCCCACAAGGCTTTGCTTCAGTATCTGGCGGGAGTTCACCAGCATTGAGATGAAGACCAGCTAACCGGGAAAAAAAATGTGAAGCCTAGTCACAAATATGACACACAGCAATAAAAATACCATGAGCTGCAAGAGGTTAATTGAAAAAGAAGAAGACGAGATCCTATCCGACAATGAGCTTTGCATCCAGATAGAAGAGGGGAACTCAACAGAAAATAGAAAAACAGATCCACATATTAGGAAGGGTGATTATATTGATGAAAGCTTTGCCATTTTATTCTGATTTTATCCTGAAAATGTACTAAGAGGTGGAATTATACTCCCCCACCCCACCCCCCCAAAAAAAAGAGGAAAACTTGAAATAATCATATTGATTGAAAACAGTTCTTTAAGCCGAAGCCTGCATAATCTCTCTGACTACAGATAAATAACAAAGCTATGTTATAATTCCCACCAAAACCGATGTCAACACATATCAAGCCTCGCACATCAAATAAATCTTTTATTTTTAGGTTTACATACAAGATATGGAAGTTACATATGGTGCAGCGTCTGCATCATCGGCTTTATAAAAGAGATTTCCTTTTGTTAAGGATTTAGACAATGCTAAAATGCTGGAAGAAATATCGGCGTCTGAACCTCCAAATCAAAAGGGAAAAACGGAAAAAAAAAAAAAAATGCGTTTGATGCCTGGAACCGTTCGCTGGGAAGCCAGCAGAATTGCGTTGACTGAAAGAACATTTCACAGGACATGCTTCTTCAGAAGATGCCAAAAAACACATGCGAAGCTTGGCAAGCCAACAGAATGCACGGAGACAACGCCTAATCTTCTTAATGGACGCCTTTGAGTCCAAAACGCGTCAATGAAAAAAAAGCCCAGAAGCCTATTGTGAAGAGTTGTAGGACGTTTCAATGTCAGAAAAGTTGGGAAGTTACTTAGGAATAGACTGCGGGGAAAGAGTGGATAGGTCTAAGGAGATAATTTAAGGCAGAACCATCAAATATTTTCTTCTAATTAATCTTGTTATCTTAAATTCAACCTGCCCAGGGCTTCAGATTTCGTTCCAGATATAGCAGCAGTGTATCAGGTCGACCCACCTAGAAGCTGCATATTAGCTTGCCCTCTGTTTAAAGACATAGCAGCGTTCTTGGCGCAGAGTCTACAGTCTGGTCTTTGGAGGCTCCTCTGATGGTGGGGATGGAACTCGGCTGCTGGATAAGGCCTTCAGGCTTGTAGGCAGGTGCAGTCTACTTCTGCACTGTAGGCGGTGCTCTTCCACAGCGACATTGCAGTTGGAGAGGAAGTTAAGGGGAACATGGTTTCCTGGGTCACTGAAGAAGCTATCCAATTGGATGCTGCTGCCCCACGTGACTCTAGCAGCCATCTTGGGTCAGGCAGAGCCTATTTAGGACCATGGCTCCCATGCTTGGTTTGCATTTTGCGAGTGGGTAGAGTAGGCAGGGCTTTTTTTCAGGGGGAACTTGGTGGAACTCAGTTCCACCACCTCTGGCTCAGACCCTTGGGGGGGGGGCCTGCTGACCACAATCACTTGTAAACACAGGTCTGGTTTCTGTGTTTACAAGTGACAGCTCTGCACTCTGTGTGTAACCCCCCTGAACACTGTACTCTGTATGTAATGCAATCTTGGTATTTAATGCCCCTTTAGGACCTTCCTACTGTTTGTGAAATTTGACTGACCACACCCACAATTTGATGTGATTTGAAGGGTGTGTGTGGGTGGAGGGGTTTTGGGGGGGTCGTTGTTGAGTTCCAGCACCTATTGTTTGAGAAAAAAAAAGCCCTGAGAGTAGGGATAGGTACCCTGTCTGGTGGGGACAGAACTAGAGGCAGGGAATGGTTCCTTAAGAAGAGGGAAAGCGTAGGGCTCGCAGCTTCTCTGGACATCTTCCCGCTTGGGCACAAGATGGCCAGACAGCATTCTGCCCCTCCTAACAGGCGCTGTCAGTTCGGCTGACAGCTGCTCTCCACACGCTGTGGACCCGTGAGTGTTCCCAGTTGGGTCTGCCTTCCCACTGGGTTTATTGTGAACTGTCCTGTGTAATATCAATAAAAGTTCTTACATCGCACTTGGTTCGTGTGTGTTATTGCCGGCGCACCCCACCTACAGGATCCCAGATGATAACCTTTGCAAAACTGCTTGAGGAAGCTCAAAGATTCTTGGTATTATGGGCAAAAACCAGGCAAGAAACAGGACAGCAAGACGGATGAGGTCAGACAAAAAAGACACAGATTTCCAGTGGTAGGCAGAGTAGGCGAGAACTAAATGGTAAGATATAAGCATAGTTGGGGGCAAGCCAGGGTTTGCTAACAGAGTCAGTGGTCAAATGTCAAGTCATGGAACAAAAAGAAGCTACAGGGTCCAGGAACAAGTGTGATCAGAGAAGTGTAGTCAGGACACAAACAAGGACGCTACTGAAGATCTACCAGAAAGGACCCATGTACCACACCTGCCTAAATGATGAGCGCACTGACTGATGAGAAAATGCTTGTACACACAATGGTTTGTGACCACCTGACCATCACACCAACTGTATGGTCAAGTATAACTTCAGATGTCTCCAGTGAAGGGTCCTGGTAATACTCCATCATACAAAGACATTGGAGACAATTATGCTCTTCCAACCTTGTGGTAACAGTTTGGTGAAGACGCTTTTCTGTGCCAGCATGACTGTGCCCCCCCCCCCTGTACAAAGCCAGCTCTATAAAGACATGGTGTGACCAGTTTTGTGTAGAGGAACGCGAGTGTCCTGCACAGAGCCTTGACCTCAATGCTACTAAACATCTTTGGGATAAACTGGATTGTGAGCCAGGTCTTCTCATTTAACATTAGTACCTGACCTCACAAATGTTCCTTTGGCTGATTGCACACACATTCCCATAAAGAGTCTCCAACATTTTGTGGGAAGCCTTCCCAGAAGAGTAGAGCCAGCTCCATAAAGACATCAATTTACCATTTTGGTGTGGGGGAAATCAAGTGTCCTAGACAGAGTCCCAACCTCATCCCTACTGAACACCTTTGGGATGAATTGTAACACCAATTGTGAGCAAGGTCTTCTCATCCATCATCAGTAGCTGACCCCATAAATGGACGCAGATTCCCACAGACACCCTCCAAAATTTTGTGGAAAATCTTCTCAGAAGAAGGGAGAATGTTAAACATGCAAACGGGGCAACTCTATATTAATGGCCTTTTGGAATGGGGTGTCCAACAAGCTCAAATAGGTGTGATAGATAGAGAAACTTGAGCGTCCTGCACAGAGCCCTGACCTCAACCCTACTGAACACCTTAGGGATGAATTAAAACATCTATTGTGAGCCAGGACTTCTCCTCCAACATCAGTACCTTATCTCACTAATTCCCACAGATCCACAGATACCCATCAAATCTTGTGGAAAAACTTCCCAGAAGAGTGGAGGATGTTATAATTGTAAGGGGGCAATTCCATATTAAGGGCCGTGGTTTTGGAATGAGATGCCCAACAATCACTTGAGTGTCCTGCACAGAGTCCTGATCTCAACCCTACTAAAAACCTTTGGCGTGTGGAACACCTATTGTGAACCGGGGCTCACCCAACATCAAAACCAACCACCCGACCCCCCCCCCGTTCAGTTGGTCAAACCCCCCACTCCCCCATATGTTGCTTGGTCGCTCTGCAAACAAACCCCCCCTGTCACTCACCCATCCGTTCGCCCATTAGCTCCGCACTTACCCCATCCAGGTCCAGTGCTCTGCGCCCCAAGCCCACCCTTTTTTGAAGCCAATCAGAGTCACAGGCTCTAATCGCGTGCTTTAAAAAAAAAAAAAAACGCTTGGAATCCATGCGTCCGGCGCCCCGCATGTAGACTAAGGGCCGGGCGCATGGATTGGGGGGGGCGCCCCTGTGCCCCTAATGGAGCGGCCCGCCACTGCTCCCAATACAGAACGCTGCGGTTGCTGTGTGCTGTAATATATTGAAGTAGCATTAGCAACATAAAGTAAACAGAGCTATATTCCGACAGCAGGATGGGTGACTTTCATTTAATTGGCTTAGGTGGAAATCGTGATGTCTTCTGCACCTCAGCCAATAAGAGGAAGCCTTGTGTTGGCAGAGAAACACTAAGGCAGCAGCAGACGGGGAGTCGCCTGTACTCCTTCCACAACACAGTGCCACCTACTGCCTGTAGCTAATGAGGTGCACACAGCGGCTGCATTATTCTGTAATAGAAATAGGTTGTTTGGGCCAGCTTGGCCCGAAAGCACTATGCTGAAAGCTGGAATTCTACTTCAATGCAATTCCATTGTTAGCGCCTATTATGTTTTATAGATTTCATATTATATTGATACATTGATATTTTATTTCATATTATAACGAGCAGGACCCTCTGATTCCTCCTGTATTGAATTGTACTGTAATTGTACTGTCTGCCCTCAAGTTGTAAAGCGCTGCGCAAACTGTTGGCGCCATATAAATCCTGTATAATAATAATAATATTATTATGTTGATATATTGATATTTTATTACATATTATTTTGACATTTTATTTCATATTATATTTATACCTTGATATATGTTCTTTTTTATTCCATATAATATTGATAAATTGATACTTATTCCATAATATTGATATTGTATTACATATAATATTGATAGATTGATATGTTATTCCATATTATATTGATATATTCATATTTTATTATGTGTAATATTGATATTTTATTACATATTATATTGATATATTATCCCATACTGTATAATATTGATTCATTGATATTTTATTCCATATTTTGATACCTTGATATTTTATCTTTTTTTTTTTTCAATATGGATACATTGATATTTTATTCCATATTATAATAATACCTTGATATTTTACAGATTCCATATTATATTGATACATTGATATTTTTATTCCATATTATATTGATACATTGATATTTTATTCTGTATTATGTTGATACATTGATATTTTATTCCATAATGTATTGATACATTCATATTTGATTTCATATACAGTAATATGGATACATTGATATTTTATTCCATATTATATTGATATTTTACTTTATATAATATGGATAAATTGATATTTTACAGATTCCATATTATATTGATATTTTTTTTCCATATTATGATTCCATATTATATTGATACGTTCATATTTTATTTCATATAATATTGATACATTGATCATACAGAATAAAATACTATATAAATAATAATATATGTTGATACCTTGGTATTTTATTCCATATCATACTGATACGTTCATATTTTATTTCATATAATATTGATACATTGATATTTTATTCCATATTATAATGATAATCTATTTCATAAAGTTTCTAAATACATTTAAAAATAATTGACAGCAAAATATATGAACTTTTCTTAGGCTAATAAATAATTTTTAATCTTTACACATTAATTGTAACAGTAAAAAAGAATATTTAATACAGATGTAAATCCATACAATAAAATCTCATATAATCTTTATTATGTATAATGAAATTTCAAAAGTAATTTTATTTTTTATTCTGCATCTTTCAGTAAAACATTCACTGGTTGTGCGAATTATTTAATAAGGTTTCTTGTATTGTAATTCTTTACACAAAAACAATAAACAGAATCTTAAAGAAACAAAACAAAAACAAAGGTGATCCTGCCATGAAGATTCTTTTTCAGGCATTTCCTGTTATAGGGTGACAACGCTCTGTCCCTGCTCCCCAATTAGACTCCTGCGTTGTCACAGGGGCTTCTGACAGAGACTACAAGTGGTTATTTCACCTCTTGCTACGCAGGCGTGTCCCGCTGATGTCACCCCACCATGGAACCCGCCCTGAGAAATGCATTGTAGCCATCGCAGGTAGATATGAAGTGGCTGCTAAAAGACTGCAGGAGATCAGCGGCACTAAGGCAAAAAAATGAGAGTTGTTTATGACGCACAGCGCACAGAGCCATCCAGCCGACTTGTAAAAAATGTAAAAAAAAAAATATATATATATATATATATATATACACATCGTCTCCATTTTGCAAATTTTATTTATTTTTTGAAATATTACAAATTGTAGTGTTTTGTTATATTATGCAATCCCCTCCCCCACCCCCACCACCATGCAGCACTCCATAAACCAGGGAAGATCCGACGCAGGGGGCGGAGCCTCCATATATAAAATCGCCGTATTTTAATCATCGCTAAAAAGAGACAAAATGATCCGGGGAATGCGGCGTAAATCATCCACTTCCTCCGAGTTCAAAAGTTCAGAATTCTAACGATCCCGCCAGTCATCCGCGCTTTATATAAAACGCTCTCCGACCTTTTTTATTATCCAATTAACTGTACACGTTAATAAGAGCGCCGATTTCTCGTAAAACTCAGAAAATTCTTTTTTTCTGACTATCTGGGGTGACATTTGGCGGGGAATGTCAGCGGAGATGGCGGGATTGCGGCAGAGATGGGGGATTTACGGCGGAGTGTTTGTAATAGGAGCGCTTAGCATGTATATCTATAGATGTTTACATAAAAAGGACGTTCCTCGGGGGAGGGGGGAGGGGGGGGAGCGATTAAATATTTCCAATCTCATTCTCCAGCGCGCAGCCCGGCGTCATTATTTCTCTCATCCCGAGTTTCCGAATCATTTGCTCCGACATTTTATCTTCTACAATTCCATCAAATTCTTTTCAGATTTAAATCTTCAGAAAACGAGAAAATTTAGAGAGCTGGAGAAAAGGGACAAATGAGGGCCGGGGTCAGGGAGACGTCACATTTTCTAAATAGACGGAATTGTTTTCTACAAACAACGGGAACCATGAATGGAAAAAAAGAAAATACACGATAGAGTTCTGGAATCACCATTTGGATGTCCAACCTGACTGATAATAAAGATTTAATAGTGTCAAAAATACAGTGATGTTATCGCTCTCTAGTGATTGGATAGGCTGCATTCTCAGTGATGTCACCTCTCTCTAGTGATTGGATAGGCTGCATTCTCAGTGATGTCACCGCTCTCTAGTGATTGGATAGGCTGCATTCTCAGGGATGTCACCACTCTCTAGTGATTGGATAGGCTGCATTCTCAGGGATGTCACCACTCTCTAGTGATTGGATAGGCTGCATTCTCAGTGATGTCACCACTCTCTAGTGATTGGATAGGCTGCATTCTCAGTGATGTCACCACTCTCTAGTGATTGGATAGGCTGCATTCTCAGTGATGTCACCTCTCTCTAGTGATTGGATAGGCTGCATTCTCAGTGATGTCACCACTCTCTAGTGATTGGATAGGCTGCATTCTCAGTGATGTCACCTCTCTCTAGTGATTGGATAGGCTGCATTCTCAGTGATGTCACCTCTCTCTAGTGATTGGATAGGCTGTATTCTCAGGGATGTCACCACTCTCTAGTGATTGGATAGGCTGTATTCTCAGGGATGTCACCACTCTCTAGTGATTGGATAGGCTGCATTCTCAGTGATGTCACCTCTCTCTAGTGATTGGATAGGCTGCATTCTCAGTGATGTCACCTCTCTCTAGTGATTGGATAGGCTGCATTCTCAGTGATGTCACCGCTCTCTAGTGATTGGATAGGCTGCATTCTCAGGGATGTCACCACTCTCTAGTGATTGGATAGGCTGCATTCTCAGGGATGTCACCGCTCTCTAGTGATTGGATAGGCTGCATTCTCAGTGATGTCACCGCTCTCTAGTGAATGGATAGGCTGTATTCTCAGGGATGTCACCGCTCTCTAGTGATTGGATAGGCTGCATTCTCAGTGATGTCACCTCTCTCTAGTGATTGGATAGGCTGCATTCTCAGTGATGTCACCGCTCTCTAGTGATTGGATAGGCTGCATTCTCAGGGATGTCACCACTCTCTAGTGATTGGATAGGCTGCATTCTCAGGGATGTCACCGCTCTCTAGTGATTGGATAGGCTGCATTCTCAGTGATGTCACCACTCTCTAGTGATTGGATAGGCTGCATTCTCAGTGATGTCACCTCTCTCTAGTGATTGGATAGGCTGCATTCTCAGTGATGTCATCGCTCTCTAGTAAAGGGATAGGCTTCATTCTCAGTGATGTCACCTCTCTCTAGTGATTGGATAGGCTGCATTCTCAGTGATGTCACCGCTCTCTAGTGATTGGATAGGCTGCATTCTCAGGGATGTCATCTCTCTCTATTGATTGGATAGGCTGCATTCTCAGTGATGTCACCGCTCTCTAGTGATTGGATAGGCTGCATTCTCAGTGATGTCACCGCTCTCTAGTGATTGGATAGGCTGCATTCTCAGTGATGTCACCGCTCTCTAGTGATTGGATAGGCTGCATTCTCAGTGATGTCACCTCTCTCTAGTGATTGGATAGGCTGCATTCTCAGTGATGTCACCGATCTCTAGTGATTGGATAGGCTGCATTCTCAGTGATGTCACCGATCTCTAGTGATTGGATAGGCTGCATTCTCAGTGATGTCACCGATCTCTAGCGATTGGATAGGCTGTATGGATGTATGCCACCCCTTGACCACCCGCAGTCATTATTGGTGGGGATCTCGCGGTGATGCGTTCTCCTCTGATATACAATGCGATTCTCATATCGCCGTGTAAGATAACGAATTGGGAACAATTAGGAGAATTAGTATTTACATTGGAGGCAGACATGATGTATATAATAGAGCGGAGCCACACACAGATCTGTGCACTAGCGGAAGCCATTGATGCAGTACTAAGCCGAGAATTGAGTAATCCCCTCATTATCCCGCGTCTGAATAGCGAGCTTTGTCATTTCTCTGACACTTTATCAAACAGTCATATTTCTCGCACAATCCATAGATTTCCATATGAATGGGGCTGATAGCGCTCTTTTCATGCAGATCGCTAAGTAATGTTTAAATCAATCAAATCGCCTCTCTACTTCTAAAAAGCTCCCGGAGAGCGATCACTCCTCTTCACCGAACCGCAGAACCGCGCCGCTCCTGGCGGAAAGAACTGATAAATCCCGATGCGCGGGGACAATGGGGGATGGGAGGGGGTGTCCTGGAAATGTTGCCCAAGGAGCAGTCCTGGAGTTTAGCCTGAATTTGCCACCATTGCTGTAAATGGTATCCCTACATTTGGGGGTTGGTGTATGATGGGGGGCAGTATGGGGCAGGAGAGGGGCAGTATGGGGCAGGAGGGGGGCAGGAGGGGGGCAGTATGGGGCAGGAGGGGGGCAGAAGGGGGGCAGTATGGGGCAGAAGGGGAGCAGTATGGGGCAGGAGGGGGGCAGTATGGGGCAGAAGGGGGGCAGTATGGGGCAGGAGGGGAGAGCGACAGCCGAGCACGTTCATCATTCTTTCATGTTTGCAACTTTTTTCATCCTTTGTTACATCTCAGTGTTGCTGATCTACTCCTTCCTCTTTGTGGATACTACATCTCTATATATATTCCAGCAATGACTGCATGGTACTTCCCAGGGGGGGTTCCTGATGGTGACAACACTGAACCACACCTGCATAATGTACATTGAAACAGCTAGTTGTGGTCCTCATTGGAAGTCCATATGACAGGGTGACAACTCAGGACCTCTATGCAAATCTAGGACAAGGGGGGTGGGGGGGTGGAAGGGACATGGGCCCCGGGCACAATGTTATGTATAGTGGGGGGCGCGCTGGGAGTCTGCAACCGCTCTGTTCTTCATCTGCCTCACTGACAGGAGTGATAGCATATTTGTTCCTTCCAGTGACACCACCGACACAGGGACATTTCTGTGACGCCGCCCATGAAGGAGAATTTTTGCCTTCTAGTGACACCACAGAGGCAAGGACACTTCTTTTAGTGACACCACCGACACGAGGACACATCTCCTTCCAGTGACACCACCGACACGGGGACACTTCTCCTTCCAGTGACACCACCGACACGGGGACACTTCTCCTTCCAGTGACACCACCGACACGGGGACACTTCTCCTTCCAGTGACACCACCGACACGGGGACACGTCTCCTTCCAGTGACACCACCGACACGGGGACACTTCTCCTTCCAGTGACACCACCGACACAAGGACACTTCTTCCAGTGACACCACCGACACGGGGACACTTCTCCTTCCAGTGACACCACCAACACTGGGACATTTCTCCTTCCAGTGACACCACCGACACTGGGACACTTCTCCTTCCAGTGACACCACCGACACGGGGACACTTCTCCTTCCAGTGACACCACCGACACGGAGACACTTCTCCTTCCAGTGACACCACCAACACGGGGACACTTCTCCTTCCAGTGACACCACCGACACAAGGACACGTCTCCTTCCAGTGACACCACCAACACGGGGACACTTCTCCTTCCAGTGACACCACCGACACAAGGACACGTCTCCTTCCAGTGACACCACCGACACAAGGACACGTCTCCTTCCAGTGACACCACCGACACGGGGACACTTCTCCTTCCAGTGACACCACCGACACGGGGACATTTCTTCCAGTGACACCACCGCCACGGGGACACTTCTCCTTCCAGTGACACCACCGACACGGGGACACTTCTCCTTCCAGTGACACCACCGGCACGGGGACACTTCTCCTTCCAGTGACACCACCGACACGGGGACACTTCCCCCTCCAGTGACACCACCGACACAGGGACACTTCTCCTTCCAGTGACACCACCGACACGGGGACATTTCTCCTTCCAGTGACACCACCGACACAGGGACACTTCTCCTTCCAGTGACACCACTGACACGGGGACACTTCTCCTTCCAGTGACACCACCGACACAAGGACACGTCTCCTTCCAGTGACACCACCGACACGGGGACACTTCTCCTTCCAGTGACACCACAGACACGGGGACACTTCTCCTTCCAGTGACACCACCGACACTGATATTTTCTTCTTCCAGTGACACCGCCGACACAGGGACACTTCTCCTTCCAGTGACACCACCGACACGGGGACACTTCTCCTTCCAGTGACACCACCGACACTGGGACACTTCTCCTTCCAGTGACACCACCGACACGGGGACACTTCTCCTTCCAGTGACACCACCGGCACGGGGACACTTCTCCTTCCAGTGACACCACCGACACGGGGACACTTCTCCTTCCAGTGACACCACTGACACGGGGACACTTCTCCTTCCAGTGACACCACTGACACAAGGACATTTCTCCTTCCAGTGACACCACCGACACAGGGACATTTCTCCTTCCAGTGACGACACTGACACAAGGACATGTCTCCTTCCAGTGACACCACCGACACAAGGACACTTCTCCTTCCAGTGACACCACCGACACAGGGACATTTCTCCTTCCAGTGACACCACTGACACAAGGACACGTCTCCTTCCAGTGACACCACAGACACTGATATTTTCTTCTTCCAGTGACACCGCCGACACAGGGACACTTCTCCTTCCAGTGACACCACCGACACGGGGACACTTCTCCTTCCAGTGACACCACCGACACTGGGACACTTCTCCTTCCAGTGACACCACCGACACGGGGACACTTCTCCTTCCAGTGACACCACCGGCACGGGGACACTTCTCCTTCCAGTGACACCACCGACACGGGGACACTTCTCCTTCCAGTGACACCACTGACACGGGGACACTTCTCCTTCCAGTGACACCACTGACACAAGGACATTTCTCCTTCCAGTGACACCACCGACACAGGAACATTTCTCCTTCCAGTGACGACACTGACACAAGGACACGTCTCCTTCCAGTGACACCACCGACACAAGGACACTTCTCCTTCCAGTGACACCACCAACACAGGGACATTTCTCCTTCCAGTGACACCACTGACACAAGGACACGTCTCCTTCCAGTGACACCACCGACACAAGGACACTTCTCCTTCCAGTGACACCACCGACACAGGGACATTTCTCCTTCCAGTGACACCACCAACACAGGGACACTTCTTCTTCCAGTGACACCACGGACACGGGGACACTTTTCCTTCCAGTGACACCACCGACACTGATATTTTCTTCTTCCAGTGACACCGCCGACACAGGGACACTTCTCCTTCCAGTGACACCACCGACACTGGGACACTTCTCCTTCCAGTGACACCACCGACACGGGGACACTTCTCCTTCCAGTGACACCACCGGCACGGGGACACTTCTCCTTCCAGTGACACCACCGACACGGGGACACTTCTCCTTCCAGTGACACCACTGACACGGGGACACTTCTCCTTCCAGTGACACCACTGACACAAGGACATTTCTCCTTCCAGTGACACCACCGACACAGGGACATTTCTCCTTCCAGTGACGACACTGACACAAGGACACGTCTCCTTCCAGTGACACCACCGACACAAGGACACTTCTCCTTCCAGTGACACCACCGACACAGGGACATTTCTCCTTCCAGTGACACCACTGACACAAGGACACGTCTCCTTCCAGTGACACCACCGACACAAGGACACTTCTCCTTCCAGTGACACCACAGACACAGAGACATTTCTCCTTCCAGTGACACCACCAACACAGGGACACTTCTTCTTCCAGTGACACCACGGACACGGGAACACTTCTCCTTCCAGTGACACCACCGACACGGGGACACTTCTCCTTCCAGTGACACCACCGACACGGGGACACTTCTCCTTCCAGTGACACCACTGACACAAGGACATTTCTCCTTCCAGTGACACCACCGACACAGGGACATTTCTCCTTCCAGTGACACCACTGACACAAGGACACGTCTCCTTCCAGTGACACCACCGACACAAGGACACTTCTCCTTCCAGTGACACCACTGACACGGGGACACTTCTCCTTCCAGTGACACCACTGACACAAGGACATTTCTCCTTCCAGTGACACCACCGACACAGGGACATTTCTCCTTCCAGTGACACCACTGACACAAGGACACGTCTCCTTCCAGTGACACCACCGACACAAGGACACTTCTCCTTCCAGTGACACCACCGACCCAGGGACATTTCTCCTTCCAGTGACACCAACACAGGGACACTTCTTCTTCCAGTGACACCACCGACACGGGGACACTTCTCCTTCCAGTGACACCACCGACACGGGGACACTTCTCCTTCCAGTGACACCACCGACACGGGGACACTTCTCCTTCCAGTGACACCACTGACACAAGGACATTTCTCCTTCCAGTGACACCACCGACACAGGGACATTTCTCCTTCCAGTGACACCACCGACACAGGGACATTTCTCCTTCCAGTGACACCACTGACACAAGGACACGTCTCCTTCCAGTGACACCACCTACACAAGGACACTTCTCCTTCCAGTGACACCACCGACACGGGGACACTTCTCCTTCCAGTGACACCACCGACACAGGGACATATCTCCTTCCAGTGACACCACCGACACAGGGACACTTCTTCTTCCAGTGACACCACCGACATGGGGACATTTCTTCCAGTGACACAGGGGTTTGGGTTCCTGGAGGACTGGGCCGACTTCTCAGTCGGTAACCGGTACTATAGAAGGGATGGACTGCACCTAAATGAGGAGGGTGCAGATCTGGCGATGGGGGGGAGGGTCCAGAGACAGTGATAGCCAGCGCGGAAGATATTCCAGAGGGTAGTATTGGGGGCATTAGTGGTAGGTTAACCAAAGCACAAAAACACAAGGTGAGTATAGTAGCAAGTCCTAGTTGCAATCTTGAAACACCCAATATGAGGACAATATGCGACCGGTCTAAACTATGTGGCATGTTCACCAATGCCAGGAGCATGGCGGACAAGATGGGTGAACTAGAGATACTGTTGTACGAGGAGGATTTGGATTTTGGGGGAATTTCAGAGACCTGGTTCAACAGCTCTCATGATTGGCTGGCAAACATTCAAGGGTATACCCTATACCGCAAGGATAGAGAGGGTAAAAAAGGGGGAGGGGTATGCCTATATATCAAGAATAATGTACAAGTGAATGTGAGAGATGACATCACTGAGGGGGCTAGAGAGGAGGTGGAATCCTTATGGGTAGAGCTCCAAAGGGATGAAGCTAAGGGGAAAATAATACTGGGAGTATGCTATAGGCCCCCTAACCTGAGGGAGGAAGTGGAGACGGATCTCCTATCACAAATTGGATTAGCAGCAAGGATGGGAAGTGTTACCATAATGGGGGATTTTAATTATCCAGACATAGACTGGGCGGAGGGAACCGCGCATTCATCTAAGGCTCGCCAGTTCCTTAATGTCTTGCAGGGCAATTTTATGGGTCAGATGGTAGATGCACCAACTAGAAATAAAATATTACTGGATATACTGATTACCAACAATACAGACCTGATCACGGATGTGGAAATGCGGGGCAATTTATGTAACAGCGATCACAGGACAATTAGTTTCAGTATAAATCACACAAATAGGAAACATGAAGGGAATACAAAGACACTGAATTTCAAAAGAGCCAACTTCCCTAAACTACAAACCTTGCTAAAGGCATAAACTGGGATAAAATATTAGGAACAAAGAACACGGAGGAGAGATGGGTTTGCTTTAAGAGCATATTAAATAAGGGCATTAGCCAATGTATCCCATTGGGTAATAAATTTAAAAGAGCGAACAAAAGTCCTGGATGGCTTAACTCCAATGTAAAAATGCATATAAAAGCAAAGGAGAAGGCCTTCAAAAAATACAAGGTTGAGGGATCATCCTCAGCATTCAGACTTTATAAAGAATGCAACAGGAAATGTAAAGGTGCAATTAGGACGGCTAAGATAGAACATGAAAGACACATAGCGGAGGAGAGCAAAAAAAATCCCAAGAAAATCTTTAAGTATGTAAACAGTAAAAAAGGGAGGACAGACCATATTGGCCCCATAAAGAATGAGGAAGGACATCTGGTTACAAAGGATGGGGAGATGGCAAAGGTATTGAATTTAATCTTCTCCTCAGTCTTCACGAGTGAATCGGGGGGGCTTCAGTAACCAAAACTGCAGTGTTTATCCTCAGAACACATCACAGGAAGCACCTCCATGGTTAACAGAGGACGGAATTAAAATTAGACTTGAGAAACTTAACATTAATAAATCACCGGGACCAGATGGCTTGCATCCGAGGGTACTTAGGGAACTCAGTCAAGTGATTGCCAGACCGTTGTTCCTAATTTTTACTGACAGTCTACTGACTGGAATGGTACCAGCTGATTGGAGAAAAGCCAATGTAGCACCAATATTTAAAAAGGGCCCAAAATACATCCCTGGGAATTACAGACCAGTTAGCCTAACATCGATAGTATGTAAACTCTTGGAGGGGATGATAAGGGACTATATACAAGATTTTAGTAATAAGAACGGTATCATTAGCAGTAATCAGCATGGATTCATGAAGAATCGTTCTTGCCAAACCAATCTATTAACCTTCTATGAGGAGGTGAGTTGCCATCTAGATAAAGGAAGGCCCGTAGACGTGGTGTATCTGGATTTTGCAAAAGCATTTGACACAGTTCCCCATAAACGTTTACTGTACAAAATAAGGTGCGTTGGCATGGACCATAGGGTGAGTACATGGATTGAAAACTGGCTACAAGGGCGAGTTCAGAGGGTGGTGATAAATGGGGAGTACTCAGAATGGTCAGGGGTGGGTAGTGGGGTTCCCCAGGGTTCTGTGCTGGGACCAATCCTATTTAATTTGTTTATAAACGATCTGGAGGATGGGATAAACAGTTCAATCTCTGTATTTGCAGACGATACTAAGCAAAGCAGGGCAATAACTTCTCCGCAGGATGTGGAAACCTTGCAAAAAGACCTGAACAAATTAATGGGGTGGGCGACTACATGGCAAATGAGGTTCAATGTAGAAAAATGTAAAATAATGCATTTGGGTGGCAAAAATCTGAATGCAATCTATAGACTGGGGGGAGAACCTCTGGGGGAATCTAGGATGGAAAAGGACCTGGGGGTCCTAGTAGATGATAGGCTCAGCAATGACATGCAATGCCAAGCTGCTGCTAACAAAGCAAACAGAATATTGGCATTAAAAAGGGGATCAACTCCAGAGATAAAACAATAATTCTCCCGCTCTACAAGACTCTGGTCCGGCCGCACCTGGAGTATGCTGTCCAGTTCTGGGCACCAGTCCTCAGGAGGGACGTACTGGAAATGGAGCGAGTGCAAAGAAGGGCAACAAAGCTAATAAAGGGTCTGGAGGATCTTAGTTATGAGGAAAGGTTGTGAGCTCTGAACTTATTCTCTCTGGAGAAGAGACGCTTGAGAGGGGATATGATTTCATTTTACAAATACTGTACTGGTGACCCCACAATAGGGATAAAACTTTTTTGCAGAAGAGAGTTTAATAAGACTCGTGGCCACTCATTACAATTAGAAGAAAAGAGGTTTAACCTTAAACTACGTAGAGGGTTCTTTACTGTAAGAGCGGCAAGGATGTGGAATTCCCTTCCACAGGCGGTGGTCTCAGCGGGGAGCATTGATAGCTTCAAGAAACTATTAGATAATCACCTGAATGACCGCAACATACAGGGATATACAATGTAATACTGACACATAATCACACGCATAGGTTGGACTTGATGGACTTGTGTCTTTTTTCAACCTCACCTACTATGTAACTATATATATATATGACACCACCGACACAAGGACACTTCTTCCAGTGACACCACCGACACTGATATTTTCCTCTTCCAGTGCATGGTGCTGTGGTGTTTTCAATGACATCACTGGGTGTAAATGAAGGTAATGAAAAAGGAAAAATGTTATTGAATGATGTCATTATCACAGTGATTGGGGGGAGGGGTACCAGGGAAAATCAATCTTTGTGTGTAATTTGTTCTTTTAGTAAAATTCGATTGTTCCCTCCCCCGCAGTGCTTTCTTTCCTCCAGGTCCACATTTGAATTATTTCTTACAAACATAAGAAGAAAAGCGAAATCTCTCCTCATAGCGGAAGACCTTCAGTGAAGGACGTCAGAGCGATTTTTATCTTTTTCAGCTCATTACTAAATATTCCAGAAATATCACAGAACGTTCGATGTCCCAAACCTCCGCCAAGGCCTTCGTATCCTCAGTCGGGGGAGGGGGGGTTCATCTGACGATTGAGGACTGTGATTCCGCAGTCTTCTCTCTGGTCCTCTTCCTGGACTTCATTGGACATCATTGGACGGGCACAGAGAACTCCTCACCATGGAAGGAGAGCCGGGATCTGCCCACACATCATCCTCAGATTTCATTATTGTGACATGAGGAACGTCGGGAAGAATCCTGTCCATCGTCGATCGTCATAAACTAATGCCGGCCACACACTATATGAAAAATCCCCCGAATCTCGGTCATTTGGACAGTTCGTTCGCTTTTCGGCCAGTTAATGAGAACAACATCCATAATCGTTGGGACTTTGAGCTGAAAAAACGAAGGACAAGTTTGGAACTTTTCTGCCGAATGAACGATAAATTGAAAGGTTAATGTGTCTCCCGTCCGAACTGTCTGCACCGGGATATGGAAAAAAAGGATTTATGTCCCCTGAACGATTTATCGGTCATTATATGATGAAACGATCGTTTGTTCTCACAGCCAAATGTCCGTTTTCCCAAAGTGGGTTCAGCCGATTTTTCGTATAGTGTATGGCCAGCATAAGGGAAGAGGAGAGGAGAGGTGTATAGAGAGGAGAGGTGTATAGAGAGGAGAGGAGAGGTGTATAGAGAGGAGAGGAGAGGAGAGGTGTATAGAGGGGAGAGGAGAGGTGTATAGAGAGGAGAGGAGAGGAGAGGTGTATAGAGAGGAGAGGAGAGGAGAGGTGTATAGAGGGGAGAGGAGAGGTGTATAGTGATGGAGAGGAGAGGTGTATAGTGAGGGAGAGGAGAGGTGTATAGTGAGGGAGAGGAGAGGTGTATAGTGAGGGAGAGGAGAAGAGTATAGTGAGGGAGAGGAGAATAGTGAGGGAGAGGAAAGGAGAGGTGTATAGTGAGGGAGAGGAGAGGAGAGGAGAGGTGTATAGCGAGGGAGAGGAGAGGTGTATAGTGAGGGAGAGGAGAAGAGTATAGTGAGGGAGAGGAGAATAGTGAGGGAGAGGAAAGGAGAGGTGTATAGTGAGGGAGAGGAGAGGAGAGGAGAGGTGTATAGCGAGGGAGAGGAGAGGTGTATAGTGAGGGAGAGGAGAAGAGTATAGTGAGGGAGAGGAGAATAGTGAGGGAGAGGAAAGGAGAGGTGTATAGTGAGGGAGAGGAGAGGTGTATAGTGAGGGAGAGGAGAGGTGTATAGTGAGGGAGAGGAGAGGTGTATAGTGAGGGAGAGGAGAGGAAAGGAGAGATGTATAGTGAGGGAGAGGAGAGGAGAAGTGTATAGTGAGGCAGAGGAGAAGAGTATAGTATAGTGAGGGAGAGGAGAATAGTGAGGGAGAGGAGAGGAGAGGTGAGGAGAGGTGTATAGTGAGGGAGAGGAGAGGTGAGGAGAGGTGTATAGTGAGGGAGAGGAGAGGTGTATAGTGAGGGAGAGGAGAGGAGAGGTGTATAGTGAGGGAGAGGAGAGGTGTATAGTGAGGGAGAGGAGAGGTGAGGAGAGGTGTATAGTGAGGGAGAGGAGAGGTGTATAGTGAGGGAGAGGAGAGGAGAGGAGAGGAGAGGTGTATAGTGAGGGAGAGGAGAGGAGAGGTGTATAGTGAGGGAGAGGAGAGGAGAGGTGTATAGTGAGGGAGAGGAGAGGAGAAGTGTATAGTGAGGGAGAGGAGAGGAGAAGTGTATAGTGAGGGAGAGGAGAGGAGAAGTGTATAGTGAGGGAGAGGAGAGGAGAAGTGTATAGTGAGGGAGAGGAGAGGAGAGGAGAAGTGTATAGTGAGGGAGAGGAGAGGAGAAGTGTATAGTGAGGGAGAGGAGAGGAGAGGAGAAGTGTATAGTGAGGGAGAGGAGAGGAGAAGTGTATAGTGAGGCAGAGGAGAGGAGAAGTGTATAGTGAGGGAGAGGAGAAGAGAAGTGTATAGTGAGGGAGAGGAAAGGTGTATAGTGAGGGAGAGGAGAGGTGAGGAGAGGTGTATAGTGAGGGAGAGGAGAGGTGTATAGTGAGGGAGAGGAGAGGTGAGGAGAGGTGTATAGTGAGGGAGAGGAGAGGTGTATAGTGAGGGAGAGGAGAGGTGTATAGTGAGGGAGAGGAGAGGTGTATAGTGAGGGAGAGGAGAGGTGAGGAGAGGTGTATAGTGAGGGAGAGGAAAGGAGAGGTGTATAGTGAGGGAGAGGAAAGGAGAGGTGTATAGTGAGGGAGAAGAGAGGTGAGGAGAGATGTATAGCGAGGGAGAGGAGAAGTGTATAGTGAGGGAGAGGAGAGGAGAGATGAGGTGTATAGTGAGGGAGGGGAGAGGAGTATAGTGAGTGAGGGAGAGGAGATAAAAGGTGTATAGAGAGGATAGGAGTATATAGCGAGAAAAAGGAGTGGAGTATACTGAGGGAAAGGAGAGGAGATGGTAGGGTGGAGAGGAGTGGAGTATAGTTAGTGGATGGAAGAGGTTTATAGTGAGGGAGAGGAGAGGTGTATGGTGAGGGAGAGGAGAGGAGAGGTGTATAGTGAGGGAGAGGAGAGGTGTATAGTGAGGGAGAGGAGAGATGAAGTGTATAGTAAGGGAGAGGAGAGATGAGGTGTATAGTGAGGGAGAGGAGAGGTGTATAGTGAGGGAGAGGAGAGGTGTAAAGTGAGGGAGAGGAGAGGAGAGGTGAGGAGAGGTGTATAGTGAGGGAGAGGTGTATAGTGAGGGAGGGGAGAGGTGAGGAGAGGTGTATAGTGAGGGAGAGGAGAGGTGAGGAGAGGTGTATAGTGAGGGAGAGGAGAGGAGAGGTGAGGAGAGGAGAGATGTATAGCGAGGGAGAGGAGAAGTGTATAGTGAGGGAGAGGAGAGGAGAGATGAGGTGTATAGTGAGGGAGGGGAGAGGAATATAGTGAGGGAGAGGAGAGGAGTATAGTGATGGAGAGTAGAGGAGATAAAAGGTGTATAGAGAGGATAGGAGTATATAGCGAGAAAAAGGAGTGGAGTATACTGAGGGAAAGGAGAGGAGATGGTAGGGTGGAGAGGAGAGGAGTGGAGTATAGTTAGTGGATGGAAGAGGTTTATAGTGAGGGAGAGGAGAGGAGAGGTGTATGGTGAGGGAGAGGAGAGGAGAGGTGTATAGTGAGGGAGAGGAGAGGAGAGGTGTATAGTGAGGGAGAGGAGAGGAGAGGAGAGGTGTATAGTGAGGAAGAGGTGTATAGTGAGGGAGAGGAGAGGAGAGGTGTATGGTGAGGGAGAGGAGAGGAGAGGTGTATAGTGAGGGAGAGGAGAGATGAGGTGTATAGTGAGGGAGAGGAGAGGAGAGGTGTATAGTGAGGGAGAGGAGAGGTGTAAAGTGAGGGAGAGGAGAGGTGAGGAGAGGTGTATAGTGAGGGAGAGGAGAGGTGAGGAGAGGTGTAAAGTGAGGGAGAGGAGAGGTGAGGAGAGGTGTATAGTGAGGGAGAGGAAAGGAGAGAGGTATAGTGAGGGAGAGGAGAGGAGAGGAGAGGTGTATAGTGAGGGAGAGGAGAGGAGAGGTGAGGAGAGGTGTATAGTGAGGGAGAGGAGAGGTGTATAGTGAGGGAGAGGAGAGGAGAGGTGAGGAGAGGTGTATAGTGAGGGAGAGGAGAGGTGTATAGTGAGGGAGAGGAGAGGAGAGGTGAGGAGAGGTGTATAGTGAGGGAGAGGAGAGGTGTATAGTGAGGGAGAGGAGAGGAGAGGTGTATAGTGAGGGAGAGGAGAGGAGAGGTGAGGAGAGGTGTATAGTGAGGGAGAGGAGAGGTGTATAGTGAGGGAGAGGAGAGGAGAGGTGAGGAGAGGTGTATAGTGAGGGAGAGGAGAGGTGTATAGTGAGGGAGAGGAGAGGAGAGGTGTATAGTGAGGGAGAGGAGAGGAGAGGAGAGGTGTATAGTGAGGGAGAGGAGAGGAGAGGAGAGGTGTATAGTGAGGGAGAGGAGAGGAGATGAGAGAAGAGGTGTATAGTGAGGGAGTGGAGAGGAGAGATGAGGTCTATAGTGAGGGAGAGAAGAGGTGTATAGTGAGGGAGTGGAGAGGAGAGATGAGGTCTATAGTGAGGGAGAGGCGAGGAGAGGTGTATAGTGAGGGAGAGGCGAGGAGAGGTGTATAGTGAGGGAGAGGAGAGGAGAGGTGTATAGTGAGGGAGAGGAAAGGAGAGATGTATAGTGAGGGAGAGGAGAAGTGTATAGTGAAGGAGAGGAGAGGTGTATAGTGAGGGAGAGGAGAGGAGAGATGAGGTGTATAGTGAGGGAGTGGAGAGGAGATGAGAGAAGAGGTGTATAGTGAGGGAGTGGAGAGGAGAGATGAGGTCTATAGTGAGGGAGAGAAGAGGTGTATAGTGAGGGAGAGGCGAGGAGAGGTGTATAGTGAGGGAGAGGAGAGGAGAGGTGTATAGTGAGGGAGAGGAAAGGAGAGATGTATAGTGAGGGAGAGGAGAAGTGTATAGTGAAGGAGAGGAGAGGTGTATAGTGAGGGAGAGGAGAGGAGAGATGAGGTGTATAGTGAGGGAGTGGAGAGGAGATGAGAGAAGAGGTGTATAGTGAGGGAGTGGAGAGGAGAGATGAGGTCTATAGTGAGGGAGAGAAGAGGTGTATAGTGAGGGAGAGGCGAGGAGAGGTGTATAGTGAGGGAGAGGAGAGGAGAGGTGTATAGTGAGGGAGAGGAAAGGAGAGATGTATAGTGAGGGAGAGGAGAAGTGTATAGTGAAGGAGAGGAGAGGTGTATAGTGAGGGAGAGGAGAGGAGAGATGAGGTGTATAGTGAGGGAGAGGAGAGGAGATGAGAGAAGAGGTGTATAGTGAGGGAGTGGAGAGGAGAGATGAGGTCTATAGTGAGGGAGAGAAGAGGTGTATAGTGAGGGAGAGGCGAGGAGAGGTGTATAGTGAGGGAGAGGAGAGGAGAGGTGTATAGTGAGGGAGAGGAAAGGAGAGATGTATAGTGAGGGAGAGGAGAAGTGTATAGTGAAGGAGAGGAGAGGTGTATAGTGAGGGAGAGGAGAGGAGAGATGAGGTGTATAGTGAGGGAGAGGAGAGGAGATGAGAGATGAGGTGTATAGTTAGTGAGATGAGGTGTATAGTGAGGGAGGGGAGAGGAGTATAGTGATGGAGAGTAGAGGAGATAAAAGATGTATAAAGAGGAAAGGAATATATAGCAAGAAAAAGGAGGGGAGTATACTGAGGGAAAGGAGAGGAGATGGTAGGGTGGAGAGGAGAGGAGTATAGTTAGTGGATGGGAGAGGAGAGGTGTATAGTAAGGAAGAGGAAAGGAGTGCTGTATACGGAGGGAGAGGAGAGGAGTATATGGAGGGAGAGAAGAGTTGGCGGGAGTTGCTGTTGTCCTCATTTTATGAACATCCTTAAATCTCAGCCTGTAATGTTGCAGCATTCCTGTCCCCGAATGTAGCTCCTCCCTCTCTCTGAGCCCACCATAGCCTTGGAGCATGAGAGGGAAGTTGCACACCACAGAATCAAGCGATGAGAGGCTGCAGTCCCACACAAGAGAAATGCAAAAAATCCAGCTGGACCTGACGGAAAGGAATGATGTCAAATAATTTAGAGGACCTTCTGATCTTCTGTCCTCTCGTTTTTATCACAAACTTTAAAAAAACCGGAGCCTTCCGCTTGTGTTTTCCATGGAACGTTCCTCTTCCTGATAAAACCTTCTTATGTCTCTAAGAATAAAAAAAGAAACTTTACAGCTAATGCTAATAAATTGCTCTCCTTACAGATAATGTTGCAGAGCATTTGCAATTAAGGGAAAGATAATGGTTATTAATTGCTCGCCCTTACCTAGAAGACGGAGGATGTGCCGGGCTATTGTCTCCCCAGAAACTTCATCCAGAATCTGCCGAGAGCCTTATTAAGAAGTCATGTTCAAAAATGTAACACTTAATTGCGGTTTTATCAAATCCTAGAGGATGGCGAGGTAACGATCGCTACATGCCGCCAGATAACGCGGCGAATGACGTCCATATGTCACTTCATAATACGCCATAAGTTATCCGTTAATGGAGCAATTTCTAGGCAGCTACAATCGTTACCCGTTCTCAAAACAATCTGTGAACATCGGGAGTTACAGCAAAGTTATTTAACAGGAATAGATTTACCCGCCAAAATTACCGATCTCTTCGCTGAACTCTCATTGAACAGTTTAGGCTGCAAAAAAATTCTATTTTTTTATTCAGCGGTTGGGTTTTTTTTCTGTATGGTATTTATGGTGGTAAGCATTTATGGGGGGGGGGGGGGTGGTATCTGTGGGCTCACCTTATTTTAGAGAGAACTTACAGATTTCAATAAGCCAACCCCAATCAACTAACCCACCCACCCACAGACCTTCCAGGCCACCGGGCCAGGGTTGTGGGGAAGAGGCCCTTGTCCTCATCAGCATGGGGATAAGTTACTTTGCTAAGGGACCCCCCTGGCAGAGTAGTCCCCCCCCATGTTGAAAGCACATGGCCTGGAATGGTTCAGGGTGGAGGGGCATACACTCATCCCCGCTTTCCTGGCCACCCAGACTGCATGCTCAGTTATAGGTCTGGTATATATTTTGGGGAACCTAACACTTTTTTTCTTCTTTACTGGATGATGTTCCTCCTAAAATCCACACCAGACTCAAATGGTCTAATATGGAATTTGAAGGAGACCCCATGGCATTTTTTCCTCAATGCAGTATATGTATACTTTATTCCATAAAGTGGCTGGTATGAATTTTGGGAGGGGGCCCCATGCATTTCTGTTTCCATCTGGTAACTCTTAAAATACATGCCAGACCTAAAAGAGTATGGTATGAATCTTGAGGGGCTTATGCTCATTGATGTCATTCAGCTGGTCCAGGCTCGAGAAAGATCCCAACTTTACAGTCGGGGTCCACCCAGAACCCTGGACCGGCAGCCGGCTCAGCCTCTCAGCAATCCGGCGAGAGCCTGAGCCAGCCCCTCCCAACCCTTACACAACCCAGGGCTCCACTTATAGTCACAGCTCTCTGCTCAGAGCAGTGGGGGGAGAACTGAGTGATCAGCAGTGTTTGATCACTCAGTTTTCAGGGTAGAAGCAGCAGGGGATAGCTGCAGCTGGGATCAGTGCTGAAGCCATCTAGGGGAGTATGATTTTTTCCCCCAAACTTCTCATTAAGAATTAAGAGATGGTAGATAATACAGCAGTGTTAAATTGGCCACCAGCTGGACATTTTAATTGTGCAAGGCCAGGCCCAACTGTACTAAGGAGAAGGAGCACAGGCTTGCAGTTTTACTACAAGAGCTGAGATACTGCAGAGGACCCAAGAGTTTTAAAAAAAAAAGGGATCAATTGTCCAAAGAGCTATCAATCAGAATTGATGTGCAGTTTTCTAACCGGCCCTAATCTCTCCCTATGAGTTTGCCAGCTTTCCCTATCCTTCCAATACTATGCCTGATATGTGCCCCCCCCCCCCCCTTTTTATAATGAGGGGTCTGGCTTATTCAAAGACCCCTTTAAATATGATGGCCATAGCTCAGAGGCTAGTTTTACAAAAAAAAAGTTCCCAGGTAAATCTACACATTCTTTTCCTGGAATTCTTAATTTTAGACCCACAAGATTCACCATCAACCAAAACCTCATCCCTTCCAAGCACCAGGATTAGAATGCATTCAGATATTCAAGGAGTTGGGTAATGTTACATAGCAAATAGAAGGAGGCCACAAAGAAAAGTAGCAGCTTATGCTCATCAACATTGACATGCAGCAGGACAATTTTAATGAGCAAGGCTAGACCCAAATGTACAACAGACAGAGAGCAAAGCCTGGGGTTTTACTACAAGAATTGATTTTCCAGGCCCTATATTTCGAAACCCATAGGATTCACCACAGACCAAGCCTCGTCTTTTCGAAGCACCTGGATAAACTGGCTTTGAATTTCAAAAATGCATTTAGAGACTTAGGGTTGAGGAATGTTCAATAGCAAATAGAAGAAAGCTTCAAAGAGATGTAGCAGCAGAAGAGAAGTTTTGGATATGTGAATCAAGGAAAGAGACAAAGTTGTGAGCAAAGAGGGAAAGGGCAAAAAAAGAGTAATATCATCTAAAATTCATAAAGTAAAGATATTTATTTATTTATTGCCTTTTCAAGGTTTTTTTTCCCTGTTCACGAATGACCTTCAGTACATCAACATTGGCATGCAGCAGTTTTAATGGGCAAGGCTAGGCCCAAATATACTATAGACAGAGCACAGGTGGGCATTTTACTACAAGAATTGAAATTTGGGACCCCGAAAAAATTGATTTTTGTATTTCAAGAATGCATTTAGATATTGATCAGGATGGGGAATTGTAGATTTTGTAGAAGCAATGATGAATAATCAGATGAATCTTGTGAAGAGCTTGTCTATTCTAGCCAGTAGACAGCCACATGTAAAACCTTATTTCTTCTAGTTTCACTTCATAACTTCCTGCTTCCTGTTCCCACCCCCAGGTCCTCACACAGCTATGTAAATACAACACATACATGCATATTCTACATCTTTCACCTTTTAAAGAAAGGATATGCATATATAAATGAAGTGTAATATAGAACTAACAAGGAGTGCAGCATAGCACACTCTTCCAGATCAAGTAACAACTTGTGGGGGCTTGCGAGTCTGAAACCTCTTGCCTGTTGCTGTCATACTTTTGTTGTTCTTGTGTGTTACATCCGTTGGTTGAAGTGTCAATTGGCACAGCAGCAGACGGCTGTGCTTAGGGTCCTGAAGTGATCATAGGCACGCGGGCAGCAGCAGTACAGTATGATTCAGGTACCTGTAGGAGGTGACGGCGGTTCCTTACATAGGTCCTACCATTAGAATAGACAAACATAGCTGTTTGGTTGCCAGGTCTTTCCATGAACCGTGGCCAGTTTGTCAAACCCACGGGTTGTCTCCATCCTTACCACCTGCCAAGGCTCCAGAGGGGAAAGGCGTTTGGCCACAAGAGTTGTCTTGGATATGTAAGTTGTGAGCCGGGGAAAGACAAAAGGTAAAAAGGGGTAAAGGCAAAAAGATGAAGACCATTTTTCTACCTGTTCACAAATTACCTTCTGTTCATCAACATTGGCATGAAGCAGGACGAAATATGAGTGGTGTATCCGCGCAACGGAACAGAAAATTAAAAAAGTGGAGAAATTGGGAAAAAATGGAAACAATGGAAGAAATCGCATAAAGGACTGCTGCCTCCACAGATGTGATTTCCACCAAGGTGGAAAAAACAGAAGGTAAGTGAAGGGTTAGTGTGTGGGTGTGGTGCAGTCCTAATTCATAGAAATACTTGGTAAATCGTGTGTAGCCAAATCCCATATGTAAAGTTGCATATAAAGTATAGACCAAAATTGCAAATAAAAAATTCAACGAAAATAAAACCAAACATAAAACAGCAAAGTGATCCCCTTTGGAGTGTGTAGGTGTAACGTTGTCCTAGTTTAAAAAATACTTTGTAAGTCGTGTGTAGCCAAATCCCACATGTAAAGTCGCATGTAAATTATAACCAAAATATAAACAAAATCACATATAGCAAATTTAACGGCTAGGTTGGCCCCCTTTGAATAGGGGGAGGGGGAAGGAGAACAGGGGATGAAATAAAAAAATGACTTTAGCCAAAACTATTCCATCCGCATAAAAACCCCATATAGTGATTGATTTAAAAGTCTTTGACAAACATAACATTGCTGAATAATTACATAGGTTAAATCGTGACTAGTGCTCAGTGCAACTTAAGTGAAAAACTTGACATCTTTGTAAAACAAGGCAGGTATTTGTATTAATCTTGGTGACCAGGTGCTCGTGTCTTGTGATCATGTGGACACTCACCAGCTTCTTTAACCCCTGCGGGGGTAATGCGCAGTCACAGTGTCTGTCACTGTGCGGCAATCCACAGGCTGTTTCTGGGTCACGGTGACGTTTTTAGGCATAAGAGAAGAAAGAGGAGATTCCATAGCGTAAAACCATAAAACACTCTTTATTGAACGCAGATGACAGAATGGTACTCACATTTAAGCAGTTTATAATAGGCAACCAAATGTCATCAAAACAGGAGAGCGTCAGATTTAAGTTGGTGATCCTCTGAGAGATGATGTAAAAGTGTCAAAATAGGCCACGCCCTATGCGTTTCGCCATGACGCAGTGACGCTCCAGTTGACGTCCCTATGACGAAACGCGTAGGGCGTGGCCTATTTTGACGCTTTTGCATCATCTCCCAGAGGATCACCAACTTAAATCTGACGCTCTCCTGTTTTGATGACATTTGGCTAGGCCAAAATCTACTACAGACAGAAAGCACAGACTGGGGATTTACTAGAAGAATTAAGATTTGGGACCCCGAATATCGAACCCACAGGATTCACCATGAACCAAAGCCTCATTCCTTCCCAGCACCAGAATAAAGTGGTTTTGGGTTTTAGGAACGCATTTAGAGATTCAGAGGGTTGGGGAATGTTCCATAACTAATAGAAGAAGGCTTCAGAGAAAAGTAGTAGCACAAGAGAAAAAAGTTTTGGATATGCAAGTTGTGAGCCAGGGAAAGAGAAAAAAGTAAAGAGGTAAAAAAGCAAAAAAGAGCAAGACCATCTAAAAAGTCATAAAGTAAAGGCTTTTTTTTGTGTACTCCAACCTTTATTTACCCGTTTACAAAAGGCCTTCGGTTTATTAATATTGGCATGAATCAGGACAAATTTAATGAGCAAGGCTAGGCCCAAATCTACTACAGACAGAGAGAGCACAGGTTGGGGTTTTACTTCAAGAATTTAGATTCGGGACCACGAAAAAAAAAGTGATTTTGGATTTCAAGAATGCATTTAGAGATTTATAGGGTCGGGGAATATTCCATACCAAGTAAGATGAAAATAGCACCAGAGACATTTTAGATATTGGAGTTGTGAGTTGGGAAAAAGAGGAAAGGTTGTGAGGCAAAAAAGAGCAAGATCATCTTAAAGCGGAGTTTCGCGCAAATTTTTTTTTAGATGTCAGCAGCTGCAAATACTGCAGCTGCTGACTTTTAAAATAAGGACACTCACCTGTCCCGGGGTCCAGCGATGTCGGCACCCGAGACCGAACCTTCCCTCGGTTCCGGGTGCTGCCGCCGCCATTCTCGCTGAGGGAATCAGGAAGTGAAGCGTTGCGGCTTCACTGCCCGGTTCCCTACTGCGCATGCACGAGTCGCGCTGCGCGTCTACACTGGTCCCTGTTGTGTTGTGGGAACTGTGTATTTCCCACAACACAACGGGGGTGGGCGGGGGGTTTGCGGCTAGCTATACCCGAAAGTGGGTGCAGATACCTGTATTTTACAGGTATTTTACAGGTATCTGCACCCCCCTCCCCCCTGAAAGGTGCCAATTGTGACACCGAAGGGGGGGAGGAATCCGATGAGCGGAAGTTCCACTTTAGGGTGGAACTCCGCTTTAAAGTCATAAAGTAAAGGCACTTTTTTGTATTTTCCAACTTTTTCTACCTGTTCACAAACAACCTTCTGTTAATCAACATTAGCATGCAGCGGGACAATTTTAATGAGCAAGGCTAGGCCCAAATGTACAACAGACAGAGAGCACAGGTCACTACAAGAACTGAGAAATTATTTTGGATGTCAAGAATGCATATTTATTTAGAGTGTTGGGGAATGTTCCTTAGAAAGTAGAAGGAAGCTCCTAAGAAAAGTAGCATTTTCGGTTCATAAACATTGGCATGCAGCAGAAAAATGTTAATGAGCAAAGCTAGGGCCAAATGTGCTACAGATAGAGAGCACAGGCAGGGATTTTATTGCAGGAATTAAGATTTGGGAGTGGGACCCAGAATATCAAACCTACAGGATTCACCATGAACTAAAGCCTCATCCCTTCCCAGCACCAAGATAAAGTGATTTGCGATTTCAATAATACATTTAGGAGATTGAGAGAGTTGGGGAATGTTCCATAGCAAATAGAAAGTTACAGAAAAGTTACAAAGAAAAGCGATAGCACCAGAGAGGCCGTGTATATGTAAGTTGTGAGCTGCGTAATAAGAAACTTTTGTATTGTAAGAGGGGTAAAGGCAAGAAGAACAAAAACCATCTAAAAATCAAAGTGAAAGTACTTTTTTTTTTTTTTTTTCCCCCATTTTCCAACTTTTTCTATCTGTTCACAAATGACCTTCTGTACATTGCAAAAATAATAAATAAATATGCTTCCTCCCCAACCATATAAAAACATTATAAGAAGGTCAACAGGGTGAAAACAACTATGAAGCATTTAGTAAAATAGAAAAGCTTCCTTTATGATTACACACTGAAATACAATTTTTTTTTTTTTCTTTATTTTGCTGCTCAAAAACCCCACAGCTTCTAAGAAGAATGTGATCCGCACACAGCCCTCGCGTTCCTCCATGTATTCAAAGGCAGAACAATTAGGACGGTGACAGATAAAACAGGTATAGACAATGCACGCTGATCCCTGAAACCTTTCTCATCAACAAAATCTGAAACGCTATACATCTCCGCAAGTGTCGACATTGAAAACATTCTGAATAGCGCATAGTGCCTCTGCAGATATAAGTAGTAATTAAATCGACGGCAGCCTTGGCTCCGAGGCCAGAAAAAGAAAATATAAATTTATTAAAATAAAAAAAAATGAAAAGAAATAGAGAGAAAACTCTTTATAAACAGAAAAGAATCTTCAGAATTCAACAACCTTGATTATACAGATGCTGTTAATGGATGTCATCATGACCTCAATCAAGCATTTTGTTTTTCTATTTTTCAGCCACACAAAGTGAGCCAAGAGCAGCTTTTACTAATGTAAAATATAAAAAATGTTTTCAATTTTTTTTTTTTGACATGAAGCCAATCATGACATTGCACGCAAATTTCAGTCGTGATTCAAGGCAGCCCTGACCGAATTTATTGAATGAAAAGAAACGCTGCGACGCATTGATGGAGGGCGCCGAGCGCAGGGGGAGGGGCACAGAGGACACAAACTACACTCAAACTTTTTAGACTTTTGAACAAAAAACAGAATATTTGTAAAGTGAATGTTTTTGCCGTGACGCTCATCAGCGCCAATTTATTTCTCATTTTATTTGCCCGAATTTATAGTTTAAATTCTTTCACAGAAGTGAGTTTGTAAATGTTTTCTGCAGTGCAGTTTCCTGAAGGTTAAATAAACTGAGAATTCTTCGCGATTTTTGATTTGTTTATGAAATGTAGCGGGAGAGGATTAAGTTGTTAGATCGCACCGTGTTCCGTGAATGCAGGAACGCATTTTCTGTAAATAAAGTTTATGTTGAGCTCCCCAGCCGTACAGCGGCAGCCGCGGGCGCTAAAGCTGCATTTGTTCCTTTACCGCTTTCCTGACAAAACCGCCACGTGATGGCAAAGAATTTGGCTGCACTACAAACATCCAAAATACAAAGACTCCATCGCACCCTGTGGGCATCCAACAGAATACTGATAGAGGACCTGCAGAGCCTTCCTCCAGCAGAAAATTGAGGGAGGGGGGGAGAAAGAGAGAGAGAGTGCGAGAGAGAGAGCGAGAGAGCACGAGAGAGAGAGAGAGGGGTAGAAAGAGGTAGACGGGAGAGAGCGCAAGAGAGAGGAAGAGAGAAAGGAGAAGAGAGAGCACGAGAGAGAGAGAGGAAGAGAGCGTGCAAGAAAGAGGAAGAGAGCGCAAGAGAGGAGGGAGGGAGAGAAAGGGGGGAGAGAGGAGAGCGAGAGAGAGGAGAATGAGAGCGCGCAAGAGCACAAGATAGGGGAAGAGAGAGAGAGAGCGCAAGAGAGAGCGAGAGAGAGAGGGGGAGAGAGAAAGAGAGCGCGAGAGAGAGGGAGAGAGAGAGCGCGAGAGAGAGGGGGAGAGAGAGCGAAGGGAAGAGAGAGCGAGGGGAAGAGAGAGTGAGGGGAAGAGAGAGAGCGCAAGAGGGGAAGAGAGAGAGAGCGCGAGAGAGAGGGAAAGAGAGAGAGAGCGCGAGAGAGAGGGAAAGAGAGAGAGAGAGAGAGAGGGGGAAGAGAGAGAGCGCTAGAGAGGGGGAGAGAGCGCGAAAGAGGGGGAGAGAGAGAGAGTGTAAGAGAGGAGGGGGGAGAGAGGAGAGCGAGAGAGGAGGGGAGAGAGGAGAGTGAGAGAGAGAGAGAGCGCGAGAGAGAGGAAGGGAGAGCGCAAGAGAGAGAGGAAGAAAGAGAGCGTGAGAGAGGAGAGAGGGAGAGAGAGCGAGAGAGCGCAAGAGAGGAGGGAGAGAGAGCATGAGAGAGGGGAAGAGAACGCGAGAGAGGAAAAGAAAGCGCAAGAGAGGCGGGAGGGAGAGAAAGGGGGAGAGAGGAGAGCGAGTGCGAGAGAGCGCACAAGAGAGGAGGGAGAGAGAGAGCGCAAAGAGAGGGGGGAAGAGAGAGCACGAGAGAGGGGGGAAGAGAGAGCGCGAGAGAGGGGGGAAGAGAGAGCTCAACAAGAGAGGAGGGGGGGGACAGGAGAGGGAAAGAGGAGAGCGAGAGGAGAGCGAAAGAGAGGAGAGACAGCGGGAGAGAGGGGGGGGGGAAGAGAGAGAGGGGGGAGAGAGAGCGTGAGAGAGAGAGAGAGAGAACGCAAAAAAGAAAAGGGGGTGAGGAAGAAAGAAATAGAGGTAAAAAGAATAGGGAAAGAAAGTGCGAGCGAAGAGAGAGAAATGGGAAAGTTAGAAGGAGGTCATAAAGGAGAGAGAAGTAAGGGAGAAAAAGAGAGAGATAGAAACACAGAGAGAGAGAGAGAGAGGAGAGGGGGGGGAGAGGGGGGAGAGAGAGACAGAGAGAGAGAGAGAGAGAGACAGAGAGAGAGAATAATAAAGCTCTGGGGGAGGGGGGTGAAGAGAAGAGTGGAGAGAAAAGGAAAAGAGGAGGGGGACGTAGAGAAGACAAGGGGTGCGCGATGGAGGAAAGACAGAGAAAATGTTGAACAGAGGTGGGATAAGTTGGGGGGGGGGGGTAGTTGAAGAAAAAAAACTGAATAAAAAGGTAGAGACAGAAGGAAGAAGAGATACAGAGAGATAGAGAAAATAAGAGCGGGGGAGGGAGAGCAATGGAACAAGTTGCTGGCAGATGCATGGATTCAATTATACACAAAGCAAAAAGGCCTTGGAAAAAAAAAAAAAAATATTGGCACTTGAAGTTAAAAAAAAAAAAAAAAAAAACCCAGAAACAGCCTCTCTAGAAATTATGAGGAACAATAAATCTGTTAATTAGCTAATTAATATTCAATTGGGGTCACTTGGCTTAATAGAAGTTCTTTCAGAAACCCGAGAAATTTTCAACTGACGGCGTTCCGTCTGCCCAATTCCCATTATCATCTGAGAGCAGACGGCCCTTATCGCTCCTCCATATGTACGAGAACAATGCGCCGGCATTATCGCCCTCCGCCAGCCGCCTTTAATTCCGCACTGTAGTTGTAACGGGCAGGGGAGTAGAAATGCTGAAGCGTTTAGTGAAATTGATAGCCGGTTTATGTTGTATTGTCTCGGCCTGTTTGTTTGCTCGGCTGGTATTTAACGCAACGAGGCATCAAGACCGATTCTGTGTTTCAGCCATATTTTTTTTTTTTTTTTTTTCCCTCAAACTCAGAATTTCAATGACAACTTGTTAATGCAGGACTGGGGCCAAGCCAATCTACGGCTGCACATTAGACGGCGGAGATCCCATTTAACTTGAAAATTAAATCAAATGATTGGTTTAAAAAACACGGAGAGGTTTTCTTTGATAAATGCGACGTTTGTATCTGCAGCCAAAATCCGCTCACCCGGGACGGATCTGAAAGCTGGGAGAACTTTGAAATGAAAATGGAATTTTTGGTTCTTCTGCGACATCTTCAGCTGAGAGGGAAATATACCGATCCGGCACCGGAAAAACACCGGCACCGGGAGGGGGGGGGGGGGGGGGGGCACATCTGTCCACTTCCAGACCGGGCCTTTTCTAGCACTGTTTGTTTACATGTAACAATCAGAATTTTTTGCTACAAAATAAACGCTTAGAACTTCTAAACATCATTTATTTTTTTTAAAGCAGAGGCCCTAGATAATAAATTGGCGAGTGTTGCGATATATATATCACACTGTATTAGCGCCGTGGTTTTCAAACGCAATTTTTTGGGTAAAAAAACACTTTTTTAATGCAAAAAAAAAAAATACATAGCCAATTATTTTTTTATATAAAAAGACGATGTTACGCTGAGTAAATAGATACCCAACATATCACGCTTTAAAATTGCGCATGCCTGTGCAACAAACGATGTACATTTTACTATCCATAGGTGACGCTTTAAGAGCCTTTACAGGTCACCACTTTAGATGTACAGAGGAGGTCTGGTACTAGAATTACTGCCCGTGATCTGACGTTCCCGGTGATAGCTCACAGGTGTAGGACGATCGATGTTTGCGTGCGTGCGGGACTGAGACGCGCATTCACCTTTACACACGATCATTGGGGGGGGGGCTTTACACTTTTTTTTAACCACTTGCTTACTGGGCACTTAAACCCCCATCCTGCCCAGACCAATTTTCAGCACTCACACTTTGAAGGACAATTACGCGGTCATACTACACTGTTCCCATGACATTTTTTGAATTTTTTTCCCCACAAATAGAGCTTTCTTTTGGTGGTATTTAATTACTGCTGGGTTTTTTATTTTTTGTTAAAAAAAAAATGAAAAAAAAAAAAAAAAGACGGAAAATTTTGAAAAACAAAAAAAGTTTTCTATTTTGTTATAAAATTTTGCACACAAGTAATACGCTGATGAGGCTGCACTGATGGGCACTTATAAGGCTGCACTGGTGGACACTGATAGGTGGCAGCGATGGGCACTGATAGGCAGCAGATGAGGTACTGGTTGGCACCGCTGGTGGGCATTGATAGGTGGCACTGATATGCACTGGTGGGCACTGATTGGTGGGCAATGATATGCACGTGTGGGTGGCACTGGTGGGCACAGATGATATGGCTGTGCCTCTTCGGGACAAGTTCCCGCCCAGCTCACCTACATATACTGCAGTGCAATGGCACCGCTGCACGAAACCCCCATATATATACGGGGTTCCTTTAAGAGCCACCAGAGGGCGCGCGCCCGCTGTAGGGCGGGGGACCCGATGTTTGTGTAAACCAGTGTTTCTCAACTCCAGTCCTCAAGGCGCCCCAACACATCATGTTTTCAGGATTTCCCTCAGATGAAACGGCTGTGGTAATTACTAAGGCAGTGAAACTGATCCAATCACCTGTGCAAAATGATGGAAAGCTTGAAAAACATGACCTGTTGGGGCGCCTGGAGGACTGGAGTTGAGAAACACTGGTGTAAACACACAAATCCCTGTGCTGTCAGAGAGGAGACATGTCGTTTGTTCCTAGTAAGTAGGTACAGCGAAATGTCTCCTCCCCTACTCAGTCCTATCCCCATACAGTTAGAACACACACTGAGGGAACACACATTTAACCCCTTGATCGCCCCCCTAGTGTTAACCCCTTTCCCTACCAGTGTCATTTACACAGTGATCAGTGCATTTTTATAGCACTGATCGCTGTATAAATGTCAATGGTCCCAAAAATGTGTCAAAAGTGTCCGATCTGTCCGCCTCAATGTCGCTAAAAATTGCAGATCGCAGCCATTACTAGAAAAAATAAATAAAAATGACAAATCTTTCCCATAGTTTTTAGACGCTATAACTTTTGCGCAAACCAATCAATATACGCTTCTTGTGATTTTTTTTCTTTTACCAAAAATATGTATAAAAATATTGGCCTAAACTGATATAGAAATTTGTTTTTTTTAAAAGATTTTTGGGGATATTTATTATAGTAAAAAGTAAAAAAATATTGTTTTTTTTTTTCAAAATTGTCCTTCTTTTTTTGTTTATAGCGCAAAAAAAAAAAAAAAAAAAAATGCAGAGGTGATCAAATAGCACCAAAAGAAAGCTCTATTTGTGGGAAAAAAGAGGACGCAAATTTCGTTTGGGTACAGCATTGCATGACCGCGCAATTACAAGTTAAAGTGACGCAGTACCAAATTGTAAAAAGTTAAATAAAAGATATGTGGCGCTATTCCATCAATCAGTAGTACCACTCGAAATATAAAATGTAATGGGCCGATCAAACCCCACCTTCTACAGTAAATATCCGGAGA
Organism: Aquarana catesbeiana; assembly: GCF_042186555.1. Lineage (NCBI taxonomy): Eukaryota > Metazoa > Chordata > Amphibia > Anura > Ranidae > Aquarana > Aquarana catesbeiana. The sequence continues at coordinate 6,340,510 of NC_133334.1, read as the reverse complement.
AAGTACCCAATAAATATTAGCATACCAAGTGAATAAAAAATGGTGGAAATACAATTCTAAGGTATGGGAAAATTAAAAACTATAAATATACTATCAAGTGCTTAATCAACAATACCAGTTTCCCCTCGTTAAGTAAAAACAAAATATTTTTCTATGTGGATCTGTGAAAAAATAAAACTAACTTCTCAAATAAGATGCTCAAAACCAAAGTACATGTGATAATGATAAATCAGTGCCTTACAAACAAATCAATACCTCATACATATTCCATGTAAATGAAATAAATAAATATATGGATATAAATATGACTAGTATGGTAAAGTGACCCTTAATCGTGAGTTTGCATATACAAATATTAAAGTGACAAAATAGTGTAAAGATATTCAGCATAAAATGTGCAATAATTGATACATGGCCAAATGCAAATTTCAATCGTACCATACAATTATAATAAATAAGTAATGAAAATAATAAATTAATAGGGCAGCCAATCCCACCACAGGGATGCTGTCCCAAACAGTGACAATAGTGTAGTAAAGTCCAAAAAAGTGCAGTAGTGATAGGTGTTTTCCACAGCAAAGTCTTTACACACAGTGCTAAACCAATGTGCAGTGATTTTTTCTTTTTTCTATGCACGTTTTAGTGCATCTCCCAAGTGTTTCCCCCAGCCTCTCACCTCCAGAAGCGGCCCCCAATGGGCCAAGTAGAGCGGGTGGATAATAACTAGGAAAGGATGTGTTCCCTGCAGCGTATCTTTAAGCATCAAATGAGTCTGTCTCTCATCCCCAGCTTCCAGCGCTTTCAGCGGTCCCAGCAATTTAATCAAGAACAGAGGAGAGGTCTCATGGTGTAGTATTTAAAACATTTATTTGAAAAAAAAACGTAATAACTTACATTAAAATAAGCAGCAAACGGTAGATGTAAGCAAAGCTTCCGGGTTCGGCCGTCCCCGTGAAGCGTCGGCACCTGACTCCTCCTACCCTGACACGTTGCGTCACAGCACGTGACTTTATCAAAGGGATGAGGAGTCCGGCTGACTCCTCATCCCTTTGATAAAGTCACGTGCTGTGACGCAACGCGTCAGGGTAGGAGGAGTCAGGTGCCGACGCTTCACGGGGACGGCCGAACCCGGAAGCTTTGCTTACATCTACCGTTTGCTGCTTATTTTAATGTAAGTTATTACGTTTTTTTTTCAAATAAATGTTTTAAATACTACACCATGAGACCTCTCCTCTGTTCTTGATTAAATTGCTGGGACCGCTGAAAGCGCTGGAAGCTGGGGATGAGAGACAGACTCATTTGATGCTTAAAGATACGCTGCAGGGAACACATCCTTTCCTAGTTATTATCCACCCGCTCTACTTGGCCCATTGGGGGCCGCTTCTGGAGGTGAGAGGCTGGGGGAAACACTTGGGAGATGCACTAAAACGTGCATAGAAAAAAGAAAAAATCACTGCACATTGGTTTAGCACTGTGTGTAAAGACTTTGCTGTGGAAAACACCTATCACTACTGCACTTTTTTGGACTTTACTACACTATTGTCACTGTTTGGGACAGCATCCCTGTGGTGGGATTGGCTGCCCTATTAATTTATTATTTTCATTACTTATTTATTATAATTGTATGGTACGATTGAAATTTGCATTTGGCCATGTATCAATTATTGCACATTTTATGCTGAATATCTTTACACTATTTTGTCACTTTAATATTTGTATATGCAAACTCACGATTAAGGGTCACTTTACCATACTAGTCATATTTATATCCATATATTTATTTATTTCATTTACATGGAATATGTATGAGGTATTGATTTGTTTGTAAGGCACTGATTTATCATTATCACATGTACTTTGGTTTTGAGCATCTTATTTGAGAAGTTAGTTTTATTTTTTCACAGATCCACATAGAAAAATATTTTGTTTTTACTTAACGAGGGGAAACTGGTATTGTTGATTAAGCACTTGATAGTATATTTATAGTTTTTAATTTTCCCATACCTTAGAATTGTATTTCCACCATTTTTTATTCACTTGGTATGCTAATATTTATTGGGTACTTTCTCCGGATATTTACTGTAGAAGGTGGGGTTTGATCGGCCCATTACATTTTATATTTCGAGTGGTACTACTGATTGATGGAATAGCGCCACATATCTTTTATTTAATTGTATTTTGGGGAACTGAGTGGACCTGTCTATGTTGGCGGCTCTCCATCGGGTGGTTTACCGTCAGGTTCAAGATTTTCTTGCCCACATTGTGGTTTTGCACACTAGTTCCCATTCATCAAATTGTAAAAAGTGCTCTGGTCAGGAAGGGGGTAAAACCTTCCGGGGCTGTATTAATTCATTTTTATTTGATGTTTTTTTTTTTGGGGGGGGGTTTTGCACTGTTGCTTTGATTTTTTTTTTAGCACATTTATTGCTGTCATCAGGAATGTAAATATCCTTGTGACAGCAATAGACACGTGACAGGTACTCTTTATGGAGGGGTGAGGGGTCTATAAGATCGGTGTTTTTAAATGCTTCGGATTTTTTTAAATGGAACAATCGGCATCTGAGTAACCCAGAAGTGTTGTCATGTCAGTCATCGCTTCTGGGTTACTAGTAGAGATAAGCCGGACGACCCCCTGTTCGGTTCGCGCTAGGACTCTCGAACATTATAAAATTTCGGAGCCGAATAATGAACCCCATTGAAGTCTATAGGACCCGAAACTGGAAAAATCAAAAGTGCCTATTTTAAAGGGTTAGATGCAAGTCAAAGGGGCATACAAATGGTGTGGGGGTCCAGGTACTGCCCTGGGGGACATGTATGTATGAAAAAAAAGGTTTCTAAAAAACATCATTGTTAAATGAGCAGTGATTTACTGATGCTTAAAGTGAAATAAAAAATGAAAAATTCCTTTAAATATAGTGCCTGGGGGTCCCACTAGTCTGCTTTTAATGTAGCGCATCAGTGTATAGAGCCTGCTCCAGGAAAAATTAAATAAAAAAAAAAGGCCAAACAATGAAATTTTCCCTGCAAGCTTTTTTTTAAACAGCTTGGGTAACCAGTTTGCATAATGAGGCCACAATTTAGGGCACTCTGAGATTTTTATGTTTCGCAGACTTTGGATAGAAGTAAGAGGTGCGTAAAAATTGGTCTTTTGGTGCTGGTGGTGCCTTTGCATCGTAAACCCTATAGAGGTTTTTGCCTTTGGTTGTTAATTGTGCCAATGAAACCTACACCAAAAAGTTTCTTCACGATAAAATCAACACCCACAAAGCTAGGCAGCCTAGACAGTCTTGCACAGATTCTAGATCCCAAAAACACTTAAAATCAGCAACGACTGCATCAGGGGCTTGATAGCTGCCGCTAATCCAGAAATTAATCATTTTGATAAATGTCAGCCGGTCAATGGAGTCTGTAGACAGGCGCGCTATTTTATCTGTCAAAAAACCCCGGCAACACTGAATGTCCATTTGGAAAGTACGCTGGGTGCAGGGCAGCTCAGCAGCTCAACTGCATGCTGGACAAGTTCTATTCTCATAACCCAGTAACCCAATGGATCATCGACTGGAAAGTTCTCAATGTCTGTTTTCGCCCCTAGATAATCTCCCATCATATGATGCAGATGCTGCCGATGGGATGTGGAAGCTGGGCGCCGAAGACTAAAAAAAATGTTTAAATGCATCACTGAGGCGGCCCCCTTCTACAACAGTCCTCTCTTGACCAACAGATGCCTCAAAACTACATTCTCTGGCAGACTGTAACCTACCAGTCGGGAAAGGCATTACATAAACTCCTCTTTAAAGGTGTCTTCAAGAGACTTCACCCTCTGCTCCCGCTGTGGGGATGAGATGAGTTCCAAGACTCTCCCCTTGTAACAGTGGCCAAGGAGGGTTGCCAACCAATAGTGATCCTTCTCCTTGATGTCACAAATTTTCGGGTCCTTTCCCAGGCTTTGAAGAATGATTGAACCCATGCATTGCAATTTTGCAAAGGCATGAGAAGCAGAGTCCTCGGGGTCACTAAGAATTACAGTATCTGGAACTGCCTCCTCCAGCCACGTACTACTCTCAAGGGTTCTGGGGACAGAAAACCACCTCTTAAGGTTTGACATATGTCTTCCTCTGCTTCAATGCCTCCAAAACTGCCGTCATCTGCCTCCTCTCCTCCTCTTGTGCATTCTGTGCCATTACAAAAATGGTGTGAGCCTAAAGTGGGCCTTGAGAGGAAAGGAAGTCCCCCTCTTCCACCTGCTGCTCTGCCTCAATTGCCCTGTCCACTCTGTCATGCAGAGTCTGCTCCAGCAGGAACACAAGAGGGATTGGGTCACTGATGCGTGCATTGTCACAGCTCACAGTCCTTGTGGCCTCCTCAAATGGTGACAGTACAGTGCATGCATCTTTTATGAGTAGCCATTGGCGTGGGGAAAAAAGCCAAGCCTGCCTGAGCCTGTCATTGTACCATACTGACACAGGTAATTATTGACGGCCCTCTGCTGCATATGCAGCTGCTGCGGCATTGCCAAAGTTGTATTCCACGTGGTAGGCATGTCACAAATCAGGCAGTTTACGGGCAGGTGGAATTCCCGCTGAATTTCAACCAACTGAGCACTGGCTGTGTATGACCCTCCTGAAATGGCTACAGACTCTTCTGGCCTGCTTTAGCAGATCTTCCAACCCTGGGTACCTATTTAAGAAACACAGCACCAGCAAATTGGAGACATATGGCAGGCATGGCACACGTGTCAACTTTCTCTGTCTAAGGGCGGACAGGAGGTTAGTGCCATTATCGCACACTACCATTCCTGGCTCCAGCTGGCTTGGCGTGAACCACCTATGGGCCTGCCCTTGCGGAGCTGTAAGAATCTCTGCTCCAGTGTGGTTCCTGTCCCCTAGACACACCAGCTGAACACTGCATGGCACCTTTTAACCAGACTTATTGAATAGCCCTTTAAATGCTTAGGGGGTACTTGTGGTTCATAGGACAATTCAGCAGAGGAGGGCATGGAATAGGAGTAGGGGATGGAGCTGACTAATCTCTCATCAGCACCAGCTGTATGGAGAAATGGCAGCAAAACAAGCTGCAGCATTAAACCCTGTCCTGCATCCTTCTGAGTTGCAGGACAGGGCAAGCAGTGTTACCCAGTGAGCTGTGAATGAAATATAGCATCCGTGACCATGCTTGCTGGACCACATGTCAACAGTAACGTGGACCTTGCGGCTGACTGCCTTGCCCAGGGATGCCATAACATTGCCTTCCACATGATGGTACAGAACTGGAATGGCCTTGCGTGCAAAAAAATCGTGACTGGGAACCTGCCATTTTGGTACAGAACATTCTGCAAAATTACAGAAGGGGACAGAATCCACCAGACAGAAAGGCAGGAGTTAAAGCAAGCAGCTTGGACAAGCTTGAATTTAGACACTGGGCATGTGGGTGTCAGTGACTGTATTTTTCTTTGGCTGCAACAGCTGGGACAGAGAACTTTGCCCGCTATGGTTTACGGCTGGTGGTGTGCTACTGGCAGATGTGCTGCAAGGACCTGCGGCACACTGTGCTATACCATCATCCCTGTCAGTGGAGGCTGCTGAGAGGTCATGAGGTATAGCGGGGTTAGACCTGAAAGGTGAGGAGTGAAGATGGGCAGAGTTGCATCCCTTTTGAGTGGCTTTCAGGTGCTCTTGCCAATGGCTCCATCTGGCACCCAAATCACATCAGTGACCTCATCATCTCCTCCATCCTCATTACCACTGGAGACAACTTGGCAATACGCTGCGGCTGGAGGACTATGACTGCCAGTTTGTGTACCAGTGTTCTCCTCTCTCTGTAGACTCATGTTCCTGCCTTCCTCAACCTCAGACTCAGAACCAACATCTGAATCAAGTAATGGCCGTGCATTGTCAAGGAGCAAGTGGCTGATGCTGTGTTCAAATAACTCTGCTGACTTCTCCATTCCTGAAGCTGGGGTTATGGCAGGAATAGCTGTGGACAAGGATGCAGGCTTAGCCACTCTAGCAGCTGCAGTGGACTGCGCACTAGTCTCTGCTTTGGTGACAGAAGATGAGGAGGATGAGGACGGTTTAGTAAGCCAGTCCACCACCTCCTCTGCATGCTGTGGCTGGATAGCACGGGCAACATCACTAAACAGAGGGAATTCTGCCTTGCCTGAGGACTGACCACATCCACCTTTGCCTGTGGACACATTCGCTGCTGGACCCCTCACAGTGCCATAGGAAAATCTGCCTCTCCTTGGCCTCCCAGATATGACGGAGGGGGCTTTCACCGAAATGTAATAGAGACGGGGTGGGGGGGGACTGTGGATGTGGATGCATGTTAATCAATGGAAAGTGGTGTTTGGTGCACTTTAACTTGAGTACTCACTACACAGACACACTCCACGGATACACTATATTATACAGAAAACATGCAATAACGCACTGAAATATACTGCAGTAAACGTGCACTAACACACCTCAATATACTACAGTACATGTGTACTAAAACACTTTAATATACTGCTGTAAATATGCACTAACGCACCTCAATATAAAGCAGTAAATGTCCACTAACACACCTCAATATACTGCAGTACACATGCACTAACGCACCTCAATATGCTGCAGTACACGTGCACTAACACATCTTAATATGCTGCAGTACACGTACACTAACACACCTCAATATACTGCAGTACACGTGCACTAAAGCACCTCAGTATACTGCAGTACACGTTCACTAATGCACCTCAATATGCTGCAGAACACGTGCACTAACGCACCTCAATATGCTGCAGTACACATGCAGTAACGCACCACAATATACTGCAGTACACATGCACTAACACCTCAATATACTGAAGTAAACCTGTCCTGAAATACTAAAGTAAAAATGAACGGTTGCACTACACACACACACACACACACACACTAATCACTATATTCACACTACACTGACACTCTACACTCACAATAGAAGCACACAGCACACTCTAGTAGCACTGAACAGAGCCCTGTTCTATCACTCTCCACTCCGATATCACACTACAAATGGCTGCTCTGGGAAGGATCCTTTTATACTGTGGGGAGAGTCTACGAGCAATGGGCTATGATTGGGCACAGTCATTACTTTTTCCAATCATGGCGCTGACAGTGTTCTGTGCCCTGATTGGCTAAAGCAATGAAGGATTTGCCCAATCAGGGCTTCCAATGCACGTGGGCCGAACAAATGGTCGAACGCCCCTGACAATTCAGGTGTTTATCGATCGGGGGGGGACGGGACGGGACGACAGCCAATGTTCAGCCTTCACTTCGACTCAGGTGGACCTGTCATGTTAAAGTTGACCTCCGGCCTCCCCTTCAGTCTTGCACGGTTGTACCGGCTCCTCTCCTGGACTGAAACGGCTTCCTCTGATATCACTACACACTGTGAGCTTCTCGCCATGTGCATTAGAAGCTGCAGCAAGCCAGATAGAGCCCCGCCCCATTTCCTGGCTGGTGGACTTCCAGAATTATCCATGGGTGCTCAAGCTGTGGCCCCTCCAGCTGTTGTGGAGCAGAGCTTCAAGCATAGCTTCCAACTGTTCCGGATTTCCAGGGACTGTCTCCGATTTGGAGCAATGTCCCTCTGTCCCTCGTTCCTCCTCATTTGTCTCTCATTTTGGTCTGATCCATATAGATGTATATAAAATGCACGTTTTATCTATCAAAAAGTGTTTCCCAGCTCTAAACCTGTCATCTGATTTCTAAATTGCTGAATTTGTAAATTCCAAAAGCCAATATAAAAGGAATACTAGTAGTTAAAAAAAAGCACTTGGGTGGGTTTAACCAATCTTGTTTTTTTGTACAATTCTCCTTTAAGGGGGTGTGGCAGGGGGGTGTGTCCTATGCCTGCATACTTTTGCTGATAGGTGTCCCTCATTCCCATCTCAAAAATTCGGGAGGTATGCTTCAAGTCCCACGAGGCATTGCAAGGCTCCCAGTTATAAGCATGACTCCCAAAGGTGGAGGTTGTTCCACAACAGCTGGAGGGCCACAGGTTGAGCGCCAATGAATTCTAGTCCTTTCCTCCCCAGCCTGACAGTCCCTGGTCCTCCCCTTTCATTCATTGGATGTCAGTACTGTCAATCATGAAGGCTCAGCATCACATGTGGGCGTTCCCTATGCAAATACAGCCTTGCCTAGGAATGCCCACTTCTCCAGACTGAGACCCGCCCATCAAGGCATTTTGATATCTGCACAACTCTGGCCAACATCCGCATGGAAGAAAACCATCAGGCCTTCAGGAAAAAAACTCAAGACCTTCCTCTTCTAACAAGCTGGACCAACAGGACGGACCAAGCGCCTTGAGGCGATTCAGTTCGCATTTGCAGCTCTATACAAGTCATTCATTCATAACTCCTCCCATTGCTTGGATCAGGACTAAGGGCTCCTGAAAGGAGTGCCGAGGCCGGGTGCCGAGATGGGTTCAGGGAGCCATGTACCGCCCCCTGCCGGGGGGGGGAATCACGAAGGCCAAGGGAGTGGAGCTTGCTGAGGAGGAGCAGGTGGTCAACTGTGTCAAAGGTGTCATGTCACATTCAGCTACCCATCACATTTTGCTACCCGCTGGAGAGCGTATGCGCGCCGCCACCATATGCGTTCTAACACTGTTGTAAGAGCACTTTGCCACACGGCCGCTCACCATGCTTTGGGCACGGCCTCGCTTCGCTCGGCGTAATTATTACAAGTTATTATTACCTGGACTCAGGGGTGTGGCCACAAAATTCTGCGCAAGTGCAGAACGCCACAGTGTTGGCATCGTCGCGCATGCACAGTCCAGCGGGTAGCCAAAATGTGATGGGTCGCCATATGTGATGCTACAAAAGGCAGCAGAGGTCTAAGAGTATGAGTATGGAGTAATGGCCATTGGTTTTAGCAGTTAGTAGGTCATTGGTGGGTTTTAGTAGGGCAGTTTCGGTGGAATGTTGTGGACGGAAGCCGGACACTGTAGGGGGTTGAGAAGGTTGTTGCTTGTGAGGTAGCTCATTCGGTGATGGACAAGGTGTTCGATGAGCTTGGAGGCAAATGGGAGCAGGGAGATGGGTCTGAAGTTATTCAAACGGGTGGGGTCTAGTGAGGGTTTTTGAAGTATGGAGGTAACGAGTGCATGTTTGAGCGGGGGAAGGAAAGGTGCCGGGGGAGAGGGAGAGGTTGAAGGTGTATGCATTGCGTAGAGAAGCGCAGAGACCAGGTGATAACAGGTGAATGTAAAGCTAAACATATTTTTTTTTTAGTTTTGAATGGAGTGTGAAAGACTCCTCAGATGGACTCCTCAGATGGACTCCTCAGATTCAGCATTTCATTTGCGTTCCTCCATTTCACTTATGGAGTATAAAAAAAGGGAAATGTCTGCATCTTCTTCTCCCAAATAAATTGTCAGAAGTAAAAATCACTTAACGTTCAGAAAGTAAAACAAGCCAACTTCACAAATGGAATTTTAGAACATAAAGCGAGGAATTAATTATTCGACTTGGATGCTGCGCTCCTTTTGGTGTGAAAACACACGATTCTGTTACTTCCAGATACTCAGAATTAACTGCTAATTGCAGAGGACCGGTGGGCGTTATTTTTTTTTTCATTTTTTTTTTTGGCGTGATATTTGCGACGCCACTTTATGAATAATTTGCATACAAAATGCTTTATTTTGGCAATCTATTAAAGAGCTGAACGGCGTTCGTGGCTTATCGCACCGACGCAGGATGAGGAATTTTCCGCCATCTCGTTAAATTCTGTTGATGCATAGCAATTTCCAGCATGGCACGAGGTGCCAAGACTTTTAAAGGAGCCTCGATTGAATTACATTCAACAAAAATGAAAGAAAAAAAAAAAATGGAAAAAAGGTTTGTTTTTTTGTTTAGCAAACATTGTGGTAACTTCAAAAGTCCTTAATTTCCTAAAGAGAAGTTTTTGCAATCAGCCAACACCCCCTCCCCTCCCCCATACACATACAGACACAATGTATTTCTAAGTTATAAAGTAAATGGAATCCATACCATTCCAATTTGGATTTCACCCCTCACTACAACCCACCCTCTTTCTGCATGCTAGTGGGCAGGCAGCTCAAACAGCAGTGTCTCTTATACCTTTGTACATGGGTTTCTATCTATGAATGAATCTTATTTAGAAACCCTCGTGTCCATAAAGGGTCTGTTCACCCAATGTGAATCAACAGTAATAGGTAGGGACTAATCAGTCCTTGGCTTCTTCTAGGTCTTGGATGCTTCAAGAGATCGCACGGTCATAATGCCCCAGCTCTGTTGCTGCAAACCTGGGAGTTTTGGGTCTTCCCCGCCCATCTTTGTGCATTTAAGCTCCTAAGTGGGTGTACAGACCCGGGAACTCAGCACAGGGATGGTGGGAACCCCTCATAATGGGCACAGCAGGTGTACAGACCCGAGAACTCAGCACAGGGATGGTGGGACCCCCTCATAATGGGCACAGCGGGTGTACAGACCCAGGAACTCAGCACAGGGATGGTGGGAACCCCTCATAATGGGCACAGCGGGTGTACAGACCTGGGAACTCAGCACAGGGATGGTGGGAACCCCTCATAATGGGCACAGCGGGTGTACAGACCTGGGAACTCAGCACAGGGATGGTAGGAACCCCTCATAATGGGCACAGCGGGTGTACAGACCTGGGAACTCAGCACAGGGATGGTAGGAACCCCTCATAATGGGCACAGCGGGTGTACAGACCTGGGAACTCAGCACAGGGATGGTGAGAACCCCTCATAATGGGCACAGCGGGTGTAGAGACCCGAGAACTCAGCACAGGGATGGTGGGACCCCCTCATAATGGGCACAGCAGGTGTACAGACCCGAGAACTCAGCACAGGGATGGTGGGACCCCCTCATAATGGGCACAGCGGGTGTACAGACCTGGGAACTCAGCACAGGGATGGTGGGAACCCCTCATAATGGGCACAGCGGGTGTACAGACCCAGGAACTCAGCACAGGGATGGTGGGAACCCCTCATAATGGGCACAGCGGGTGTACAGACCTGGGAACTCAGCACAGGGATGGTGGGAACCCCTCATAATGGGCACAGCGGGTGTACAGACCTGGGAACTCAGCACAGGGATGGTAGGAACCCCTCATAATGGGCACAGCGGGTGTACAGACCTGGGAACTCAGCACAGGGATGGTGGGAACCCCTCATAATGGGCACAGCGGGTGTACAGACCCGGGAACTCAGCACAGGGATGGTGGGAACCTCTCATAATGGGCACAGCGGGTGTACAGACCCAGGAACTCAGCACAGGGATGGTGGGAACCCCTCATAATGGGCACAGCGGGTGTACAGACCTGGGAACTCAGCACAGGGATGGTGGGAACCCCTCATAATGGGCACAGCGGGTGTACAGACCTGGGAACTCAGCACAGGGATGGTGGGAACCCCTCATAATGGGCACAGCGGGTGTACAGACCCGGGAACTCAGCACAGGGATGGTGGGAACCTCTCATAATGGGCACAGCGGGTGTACAGACCCGGGAACTCAGCACAGGGATGGTGGGAACCTCTCATAATGGGCACAGCGGGTGTACAGACCCAGGAACTCAGCACAGGGATGGTGAGAACCCCTCATAATGGGCACAGCGGGTGTACAGACCCGGGAACTCAGCACAGGGATGGTGAGAACCCCTCATAATGGGCACAGCGGGTGTACAGACCCGGGAACTCAGTACAGGGATGGTGGGAACCCCTCATAATGGGCACAGCGGGTGTACAGACAGTCTTCCCCAGGCTGTCAAATGCCAGGTGGACTCCTCTGCTAAAATGTGTCCGCTACCTGTAGTTCCACAAAATAAACTCAAAGATTCTTTTGTTGGGATGTTTGAATGTTCTGTTTTTGTCTTTCATGTGCTCCTTGCTGTGAAGGCCAGTTATAGGTGGGGGGCGGGGGCCATTTGTTTGTTACTGGTGTAAAATATGGTCCGGGGACACACTGGACACCTTCGCTGCCATTGTGCTCTTGCTGGGTGTCCAGTGAGCTCCTGTTCCTTTAAGGGGGATTGGGCCCCCTCATCTATCCATATAATACATGTGCTTCCACTGTGGAGACGTTTATAAATTCAGTAGCGTTAGGACTGCAAGCAATGCACAGGGTGCCGTGAAGAGGCCTTGCAGCTTATGCATGCGTTTGCAAATGCGTGCGAACTAAACCCTTGTTTTTAATGCAGACTGTTGGACGGGTTAATTTGGTCCGTTGGCAGGCTGGTTGGTGAGCTGAGCTACAGAATGTTCTGTTTTTGTCTTTCATGCGTTCGCCCTTCCATGTGCTCCTTGCTGTGAAGGCCAGTTATATGTGGGGGCAGGGGCCATTTGTTTATTAGAGAATAATTATACAGTGCCTTGAAAAAGTATCCCTCTGAAGATGGCATTACGAAACGCATCGGGACGTGACCACGTGACTTACTAGCTCCACACAGTAAGAGTCATCCCGGGACTCATCACAGTGGGCGGTTCGTTTGGAGCCCCGATCAGCGGTGAGCTTGATGCCAATACTGTGACATGCCGGATTATTCACATCCTTTTAGTAAGCATAACTTGTATTTAAAGGGGGGGGGGGGGGGGGGAGGGATTGATCTTTTCAATAAGCAGAGTAATAAAGATGCAACCGACAGGAAGTTTCCACAAGGAAATCATCATCAGTTGCATCTTTATTCCCTCAGAGGAACACGTGGCTTCTGTTTCATTGCAGGTATATATGGAGCCCCTTTACCAGTGGATCCTGCTGATGATGAGGACTTAGTATTGAAGTGGATGCTGAATACCTTACTCGATGCTCTTTTCTTAGTGGCTTCTGGTGAGTTTGACCCCCTGGGGGAGTGTGCATCACGTGGTGGAACATGTTTTCTTTCTGGTGAAAGGTGCACGCTTGGACATCAGTGATTCTACACCTATAAAAGCCTTGAACTGTCTTCAACCTTCTACATAGAGACTCACATTTGTGTTTTGACCACTTGCTGTGACACTTTTTTTTTTTGGTGGCTTTTATTTTAGCGCTGTTTTTAGTATTTTATGATCCAGCGTTTGATTACTAGACTTTTATACTACTGTATTTATGGAGCATTTCTTTATATTTTTTTGGGTAACACCTGACCTCTTCCCTTGGTGGTTGATGCTGGAGTCTCCCAGGCTATTTGGTGCCTAGTCCAAGCCCCTTCCCATTACTATCTGTGGTCAATCATCTTCCTTTTGGATGAATGCCCTGATTGGATATTTAGCCGCAGCCTCCTAAAACATTGCCTTCTGGTAGGCACGCAATTTATGTGGGGGAAGTGCGCTGTCACCAAGAGGTGTCCAATCACAAGAATCCACCTTTATGTGTCATTCATGGACTGTTTATTTATTGCCATCACATATGTTGTTTGTGTTTTATTAGTTCACACATTCACTGTTTTGGACTATTTTATTCCTAAATCTACTTTTTTTATAGCACTGCTACTTTGTATTGTGTAAAAATATAATGTCACACCTTCACCCTCCCCTCCCGCCCCCCTTTATACACAAATGTTACACCTTTCATTTCCATTTTAAAAAACATAATCTAGTTTATATGGCGGGGGGGGTTAAGCACAGACCAAACGGATGGTAACCTGGATGAGCCCACGATGAAAATCATGAAATAACCATAACAATACTCTTTTTTTTTCAGCTTTTATTTTTACTCAAATATACGAATACTTCAAACCATAAAGACAAAAAAGACAAACATTAATATATTATTACACACTATATATTTTTATTAGAGTTCCCCAGCAGTGCAGTGGACCATTATATAAATTATTAGCTGGAGACGGAGACATGAGAAGGAGACATTCATAGTGAGTAATTAAGGGCCCATTTACACTAGAGCAGGTATATGCAATTAGTGGACCGCCAGCTGTTGCAAAACTACAAGTCCCATCATGCCTCTTCCTCTGGGTGTCAGGCTTGTGGCTGTCAGTCTTGCTATGCCTCATGGGACTTGTAGTTCTGCAACAGCTGGAGGTCCGCTAATTGCATATCCCTGATCTAGAGGTTGGGGGGGGGGCATAAAATCCCACGGTTGAACTGCATTTTTACTCCCCTGTAACTGACAAGGCAGTGGCTGCACACATGCTACAGCTGTAGCACAAACTGCACCCCCTGTTGTGCTCAGTGGGCACTACCACCTGAGCATGACCCATTCATGGAGTAGTTCTGCAACTGTACACATTTGTGATGCAATAGTCTGGCATTTAAAACAGGCTGCGAGGTGGGGGGGGGGGGGGGGACCACCTTACTGCCCATCAAATGCCCTCTGAAGAATGATCTGAATGCAGATCAGACAGGAACACTAGTGTAAATGAGCCCCAAATGGGAAGAGGACCTTGCTTGCTGGGAGGAATGAGAACAGGTTAAAGTAAATGACAACCTGAAATACCACTGACCACCACTGGAGGGAGACTTCACCCAAACCCAGCAGATACAATGTGCCTTACATACAATCTGGTGCAAGCTAAGGGTGTGGAGCTGCCTAATAATTACCACACACTTCTGGGATCACTCAAACCACCCTGTGAGCTGGAATCTTTGGGCTAAATCAGTTATGTCACCATCTGCAGTCAGCCAACTTGTCTGCTGGGCCCAAAAAAAAAAAAAAATCTATCTATCTAAAAAAACACAATTTGTAAATAAAATGTAACAAATTGTGTTACTGTAGACAAAGTGCACATCTTGTTGTCCTGTAATTTTTTACTTTTTGAAAGGACACTAAAAATATGATTTTGGTACAAAGCATTGCAAACTAGCACTGGTCAAAAATAAATAGTGAATTTTGTTTAGTTTTGTTAAATTTTATTGTCCATGGATTGCAAAATACATTTTTACAAGATAACATGAAAAGAAAACCTTCTGTCATTATAAAGTAACAAGGTCATACATAGATTGTCCTTAAAATCAAAGTGATTGCCAAATAAAACCCGGCCCATAGCATAAATGTAAAAAAGTCTCTGCTCCATAGGGGGATGAACAGGTGCGAAAGGGGAAAGGGGTTAAAAAAAACTTATACTATACAATCTTTTAGATTTAACAAAATATAGAGCACACTTAAACAATCCAGCAAGTTAGTGTAAGCATATGCGTTTGCTTAAAAAAAACAAAAAAAAATTAGGAGGTTTAATTAGAACAAATTTGCAAACACATACGTAAGCTGCAAGGCCCCTTCCTTCACGGCACCCTGTATTACTTGCAATCCTAACCCTTGTAAATGTATGAGAGAGTCTCCACAGTGGGAGTACATGCATTCTAATGGATAGATTAAGGGGCAGGTGGGCCTGGAGGTAACCTGAACCCCCCTCAAAAAAGGCACACTGGACACCCAGCACATAGGCAGCAAAAGGTGGCCAGTGTGTCCCCCGACCAATATTTACACCAGTAACCAAGAAATGGCCCCCGCCCCCATCTATAAACGGTCTTTCATTGCAAAGATCACATGGAATGACGAACGCATGAAAGACCAAACCAGAGAAAATTCCCAGCTCAACTCACCAACCAGTCTGCGTTAAAAACAGGGGTTTGGTTAGCACACATTTGCAGACTGTTGGTAAGTTGAGCGGGGAATTCTCGGTTTTTCATGCGTTTGCCCTTCCAGGTGCTCTTTGCTGTGAAGGCCAGTTATAGATGGGAGGGGCCATCTCTTGGTTACGTAAAATCACCTTTAGCAAACATAGAATGCAGCGATAGGATGGATATGGTAGTTAAGAGCGTTTCACTATAGACTTCATCAGGAAGATGTATTAAAGAGTACAGATATCACACCAGCCACTCCAAAAGGACTGGCTGGAGAAGTCACTAAATGCAAGCCAAGCAAAGCCACCAAAAGAGACATCAGAGGGGAGGGGGATGACCTAGCTGACACCATCCATGATACACAACACAAGGATGCGGCGATGGACTCCGTATGTTTTAGCAGTGAGGTTCTATGGAGATGACCCCTGATGGGGAAAATTCCTATGGAGAGTGGATGAATAAAATAAAAAAGCACTGAGCAGCACCTCTGCATCCTCCACCTCCAACCAGTGTGGAGCCTTCCATATAAAGAGGGCCTTGGCCCCTAAATCCTGCAGCAGACGTTGATGGTGAGGTGACAGTTGTCCACGTTTATCTGTACACAAGGCCAAATCTAAACTGGTGCCCAGTTCAGGTCCTCAGGCCTGAGCAAGCTTTTCATGTTCCAAGGCTGGCCATACATGTTCAATTTACTTACAGGATTTAACAAAAACCATATCCAGTCCCAGGTTCTGAATGTTCGTACAAGACCCAGGAATCTTGGCAAGAGCCCGGTCTGATGGGAGCACATTGTGCGGTGCACTCCCAGCATAGACAGGTACACTTGCGCTGCATCTCAGCAAAACCCCCATCCCACACAAAAAAAAAAAAAAAAAAAAAAAAAAAAAAAAAACCACACACACACACCACACTTGTGAGACTGCATCACCATACCAGGTTCCCCTTCCTCATATCAGAAACCCGACCCCTCATCACATAAGAGGACCCCCTTCATAAAGTCCCCTAAAAATTTCTGAGGTCCCCTTCCCATCAAAGCCCCCCTTCCTACTTGAGGCTAGGTTCACACTGCTGCGAATTCTATTGCGAATTTGAGCCGTTGCGATCGCTCAAATTCGCAAGTCATTTAAATTACATAGATTAACATTAGTGCCGTTCACATCGACGCGTTGCGAATATAACCTGCGTGAAAAAAAGGTCCTGTGCGAGTTTACTGCGTTGCGTTGCGAATTTAGTCTCCATAGACATCAATGTAAATCGTTCTTGAATCGCATTGATTGGTTCACATATGTGCGAATTCCACCACACTACTCTCCACAAAAACCAGGAAGTACACAGGAAGTTAAGACCCTTTTTTTTTTTTACATTATGATTCCATTGGCTAGACTATCAATCGCAGCTATATCCAACTCCTGAAATTCGCGGTAAAATCGCGGTAAATTCGCGGTAAAATCGCGGTAAATTCGCACTGCAGCAGTGTGAACCTAGCCTCAGAGAGCTCTCATGGCCTTTAGAGTCCCATCACGCCAGGTTCCTCCTCATCACATCAGATGTCCCCTTTTTCCATTAGAACCCTTGCCTTAATGATCCAGAGAAAGGGGGGGGGGGGGGGGAGGTGGCACAGTTCTGAACAGATGTTGGGGTGGCCCTGCATGCAGCCTGCCAGGGATCACTGCCATGCATTGTTGGGCCAGTTGTCAGCACCATAACAACTATGGCCATAGAGAACCATTGGTTATGGTGCCCCTGTCACTATGGCAATCCATTACACAGTGCAAAAAATGTGACAGACTACATCCCATATTCACACCACCCCAGATAAAAAAAAAAAAAAAAAAAAAACCCACACACACATGGCACCCCAGTTGAGAAATGCTGATCTACAGAAATGTGTTTTTTTTTTTACAAGTAGAGCCTCTTAACCATCAAAAGACAATCCTAAAGATGATTGAAAGGTTCAGATGGAGCACAAAAGTTTAATACAAACGAAATATTGTGGAAAATGACCAGGTAAAAAATGTTGGGGACAGAGGGCTAATGAAGTGTCCCCACAGGATGGGTCACCCCTCTACAACTGCCAATAGCCTTTCCTCCGTGTTTATGGAAAGAGGGGGGGGGGGGATTTTGGTAGAATTTCTGGCTCTTGGTTTATCTTTCCAGGTCCTGGTCCTCTCCTTCCCCTCACACCTAGGTAACTGGTAAGAAGTCACAGAAAATTGTTATTTTCCAGAAAAACACTGCAATGGTCTAGTAATACAATAAAAAAAATATAAATAAATAAAATTTGTAAGCCGAAATTTGATTGTAAATGAAGCAGTGGGAGATGGAGTTCCTGTCTAGGATCCAACATCTAGTCTTGTACACCAGTTTAGAACAAGCCGTCATATTCCCTCCCTTTGACAATGTCACAGCTCTAAATTTTATTGCAGCACTCGCACCTATGGGTGGACAGTGTTATGAGGGTACCTGGAGGCGGGTCCAGCGTGAGGGTACCTGGAGGCGGGTCCAGCGTGAGGGTACCTGGAGGCGGGTCCAGCACAAGGGTACCTGGAGAGGCAGATAGTTTCTTGCTGCTCAAGTCCACAAAGACTGAGCAGGTGGTTGGTTAAAGTTTTAAACGTTGGCCTTTGAAGTATTAAGAATCGAAAATATCTAACTGATCCAAATTTGGAATAGCTGGTTCTAGTTGAAATTTGAATTTCAGAAGATGTTATAGTCCATTTTATTCTCTTCCCGTTTCACGCTATTCCTTTGTTTTCTATTAGAATACAGTCGTGTTCTGAAATTTGAGTTTCAAATCACCAATTCAAAATAAACATATTGCTAACTATTGCCAATTTCCTTCAAAAAGACTATTAGAATTTTACTAAATTTTGTTTTCATCATTATGGATTTGTTTAAAATCTGAATTTTGATGGAAATAAACTGCACCTGTCTAAATGTAAATCAGTTTTAACCCAATTACAAGGTCCACAAGCCTTCCATCCACACTTTGGTTTCCCGTTTTATCCTTATTGCGTATGGTCGGATTGTTACCATGTGGTGGTTATTGGGGTGATTGCTTGAGTTGTACAATCTTCAGAATCTGGAGAACCTCTGGGGTAATCCAGGATGGAAAGATCTGAGGGTTCTAGTTAGACATAAAAAGACTGGGAAAAACAAAACAAAACAAAACAAAAAAAAAAAAAAAAAAAAAGAAAACCACCCACACAGGCTGTGTGTTCACAAGAGGACGAATTTGACAAGTTATTTTATCTTTATGACCCTTAAATGATTCCTAATACATTTTCTCCATCATCACAGCATAATGTCCCTCTATAGTCTGCTCAGTAAATTGTTTTTTTTTTTTCCCTCCTCTCAGTAAAAAAAGTGACACCAACTTCCAGAAACATCTCCAAAGTGCGATTTCTGCTGAGAGCAAAGCTGCAATTAGCAGATATTGAGAAGAAATATTCTTTTCCAAATGCTACAAGGATGACAAAACCCATCCTGGCATGCCAGGTGCCCTAAAGACATTAGGAATGCTTTATGAAATGAGGATTGGAAAGTGGGAGGAGCTTCTCCCTCCAGAGTTCTCCTTCCAGAAATGCTTTCCGTTACTTCTGAATGACCGTAAAGTGTTTCTTCTCCAGCAGCATCTTCCAGTAAGGAAGCGTTACAAAACCACGGCCTCCCAATATTCTTATATACAGTCCTTGTTCCGTCCGTAATAGAAATTTTAAAAAGGTTTTGGGTTTTATTTACTGAATAAGCTGTAAATTTCGAGCAGAATTGCTACATGGGGGAAAAAAAAAAAAAGGGAAAGAAGAAAAGGAAGATCTACTAACCTTGCATGCTTTTAATTAGGATGCACTGCCCCTACTTGATAGAGTGTAAAGTTTTCTATACAAGCTTGATTTGATTGCAACTTTGTATGCTGAGGAAGGCTTTGGCCGAAACAAAAATAATGCTTTGCTGAGAGTGGCTCCAGAGTCCTGTTGATCCTACCATCAAGATCCAGTTCGACGTACCAAGGATTGGAGGTCCATTTGGAGGTTTTCCCCATCTCTTTTCTGGATCCCACCCTGGAAGTCCTGGACCCTGCTGAGCTCCACACTTTGGCCATTTGTGGCACCATGTCTGTATGACTCCATGTCGCCAACATAGGAGTCCACCTGTTCCGGTAAGGACACACGCACTTCTCTATTATTGATGATGCAATATTTTTGATGTCCACCATATCCAACAGTGTTCGGGTCTTCATCACTCTTCACTAGAAGATCAGCCTTGATTGGACTATAACCCACACACCTGTTTTTTTGTTTTTTTTCACATTTTTCAGGGCCGCCTGGTGTTTGGTCACTCATTCACTGAGTTTATGTACATTTATTGGACACTTTGTATATCTGATTTGTTGCATTATTTTTCTCCACCACCCCCTTTCATTTACCTTTCCGATTCCATATGTTGGTCACATTTTTTATGCAGCTGCTTGACATCTGAACCACTTTTGGATGTAGCGCAGTAATTATCCCCACTTCACTTTCAAACACCATATAGTCTATCCAATCATTTCAGACTAGTCCATGGAAGGGACACCAGTGGTCTTACCTTCTGTGGCATAGACAGCATTGAGCGACATTGGAGAGGAGGTAATCTCAAGCGAGCCATTTCTCGCAACGAGACCCAGTGGATTCATCGTCTATTGAATTGGATCTGAATGGTTTCCTGTCAAATTTCTAAGATGACAGTATTTTGTTCCAACATTATGGAATCTTGTTTTTTTTTTTTTCATTTATTTTTATTTTAATTTTTTTATTTAAAATTTGTAATTTTTTTTATTTATTATTTTTCCTATTTTTTGTTTATTTTGCATTTTTTTGATGTTTGAACATTAAATTTAAATTGTTGTATGAAGGTGAATTTTATAGAGTATTAGTTCGACTGTTTAACCAGAATTGACTTCAAATTCTCTGGAAGTATTTGTTTGACTTTGGCAAACCATTATTATGGCGGCTTGTCTCCCCTTTGGACCATGCTCTGTCCCTGGGAGCGACTTTTTTTTTTTTACCCCACCAACAAAATGGCATTTAAAAGCAAGAGCATAGCTTTGTAAGCCATGGCCTTGTTTGCCACCTCTCCAAAATGGAAATGATCAGTTTCTCTATTCCTCAGTGACATTGGATGACAGATAACATCGGCTACTCTGAGGACCATAACTCAATTGCTAGATGCCTTTTAAATATCACTAGGGTTGTACCAATACTAGTATCGATACCGAGTATTCGCCCAAGTACTTGTACTCGGGCAAATGCTCCCGATGCTTCACCCGATACCTTGCATCCCGGAAGTCAGTGGGCTGGCGGAGTGGGTGGGAGTAGGTGGAGCGGAGGTTCTGGCACAGCGAGAGTCGTTGCAGTGCAGAGGAGGAAGGTAAGCCTGTGGGCAGGGGTGTGGGTCGCAGTCCTGTGCATCCATCAGCATTGATGACCGGGCCGTCAGAATCATTAATGGCCCAAGTCTTGGTCAGAGGCTGTACACGGCAACGCCCATCTTGGTACACCCTGAACTCGGCCTCAGTCACAGAACGGCTGCGGACATCTTGTTACACCCAGCCCATATAGTTAGTGAATCATATGGGCTGGGTGTAACAAGATGTCCACTGCTGCATTCTGACTAGGCTTACTGAGGCCGAGTGCAGGGTGTATCAAGATGGGCTCTTGTATACTCAGGTCATCACATATCGTCGATTTTATTTTATCATGCCAGGCTGCCAGCAATTAGTGCTGCATTATTTTCAGTACCAAACAGTTCCACCTATCATTGCCCATTAGTGCCACCCATAAGCGCTGCATATCAGTGCCAATCTAGGAATTATTAACCATTTGCACAAGTTCAACAATTCCGCCAAGATTAGCAAGCAGTTACTTCATCTGCTGAAGACACTGAATGGTCCTGGGGCAAAAAACAAGCAGACGTTGTGAAGGAAGGACTCACCCAAGCTCCCTGCCTTGCGTCGACAGAAGGAGGTAAAACCTTTTTCTTAAAACAGGGTACATGCAGGTGAGTACGAGTTCCATTCTTCACCAAAACAAGAGAATGTCAGTAAGATTATTGCCTACGCCAGTAAAACATTGTCCTCAGTAGAGATTACGTTTTCTGACTGCGAAAAAGCTTTATTGTCCAATGTCTGGGCATTACAGAATTTCTGCAGTTATATTCAAAGGTGAAAGAATTATTGTTGAGACCGCACACCAGCCTTTGCTGTATTTACAGAGTGAGCACATCAGGGATGGAAATGTGTCTAATAGCCGCATCAATGCTTGAACTTCATCCTTGCAAGGGGGGTCCCTGGAAAGTCGATACAAAACAGAACAAGAAAATTCCAGTGGCCCAGGGCATTGCTGAACTGCATGATTGTTCTGCCCCCGATCCCTGCACAGGGACCCCGAACACTGACTTTAGAAGAACTGTTGTCTCCCTACAAGGTTTATGATGATGAATACTGTAAAACAGTTGCCGTGTGTATACAGTGGGGACGGAAAGTATTCAGACCCCCTTACATTTTTCACTCTGTTATATTGCAGCCATTTGCTAAAATCATTTAAGTTCATTTTTTTCCCTCAATGTACACACAGCACCCCATATTGTACAGAAAAACCAGACATTTTTGCAGCTTTATTTAAAAAAAAAAAAAAAAAAAAAAAAAAAAAAAATCACATGGTCCTAAGTATTCAGACCCTTTGCTGTGACTCATTTAACTCAGGTGCTGTCCATTTCTTCTGATCATCCTTGAGATGGTTCTACACCAGGGGTCTCAAACTGGCGGCCCTCCAGCTGTTGCGAAACTACAAGTCCCATCATGCCTGTGCTTGTAGGAGTCATGCTTGTAACTGTCAGCCTTGCAATGCCTGATGGGACTTCATTTGAGTCCAGCTGTGTTTGATTATACTGATTGGACTTGATTAGGAAAGCCACACACCTGTCTATATAAGACCTTACAGCTCACAGTGCATGTCAGAGCAAATGAGGAAAGGAACTGCCTGAAGAGCTCAGAGACAGAATTGTGGCAAGGCACAGATCTGGCCGAGGTTACAAAAAAAAAAGTGAAAAATTTAAGGGGGTCTGAATACTTTCCGTCCCCACTGTATTTAGATGGCTGTGCCCATCATCATAAGGACAAAGAACAGCTCCAACTAGTGGCTGGTATCGGGATTATATGGACCCAAGGGGTAGCCCCAATCTCTGAGGATACAAGTCTGGGCCAAGAAGCAGCCAAAGTGGCTGAACTCGCTGCAATCCTGAAAGCGATTGGTGAAGACAAACTACAGGCAAAGCTAAAGACTTGAGAGTAATCTGTAGACCTCATGAATATTAAAAAAAAAAAGGACCCAAAGGATGCAAGTGAAGGTAGGACAGATTTGCAGCTGGGGCTCTCTCTCAAAGTGGGGGCATTTCTATAAGTGGGAGCACTTTGACTCTGCACGCATCCTCTGAAAAATTTCTCCTGTCCCTCCACAGGTATGTCTTACCACTACAACTCCACCCAAAACTGAAACATTGCCATCCGCTTTGCTTATGTTTGTGTAGAATGCCGGTATGTTATTTTTTTCTTAACCATCTGTAGACCTGTCCACATTACAAGGATTTATTTTCTCCCTCGTCTTACCCAAAATTATGACCCGTTAGCTTTAGTGCCCTCTCGCAGTTTAGCCAGCTGACCTTTATTACCTACTAATATAATTGAAAAGGCACCCACCCCCATAAATCTAGGCATCTTTTGGGGTCAGCCCATTTGCCAGGGGCATTTCTATACACCCTGTTCCAAAAACTATTATGCAAATTCTATTTCCGGGTCAAACATTAAATATTTTGTTTTTCAGTTTAACTCATGGGTGGCATTGTGTCTCAGGGTTCTTTTGATCACTGAAAACAATCGGACACCTGTGATAAACTAGATTGCCAGGTGAGCCCAATTAACAAAAAAAAAAAAAAAAAAAACCCCCACTAAAAAAGGAGGGTGTTCCACATTATTAAGCAGAGCACCATTTTCAAGCAATATGGGGGAAGAAAAAGGATCTCTCTGCTGCCGAAAAAAATAAAAAAAAGTGAAATAGTTCAATGCCTTGAACAAGGTATGAAAACATTAGATATTTCATGAAAACTTAAAGCGTGATCATTGAACTATTAAGAGATTTGTGGCTGACGGGTTTCGTGCAGATAAAAAGGCACATTGATGAAGATTTCTGCCAGATCCATGCATCGGATCAAGAGAGCAGCTTCTATAAAAAAAAAAAAAAAAAAAAAAAAAAAGCACCATTACATAGCAGCAAACAGATATTTGAAGTTGCTGGTGCCTCTGGAGTCCCATGGACATCAAGGTGTAGAGTCCTCCAGAGTAGTGGTCATCAACCCTGTCCTCAGGGCCCACTAACAGGCCAGGTTTGCAAGATAACTGAAATACATCACAGGTGATATCATTTGCTGCTCAGTGAATTCAGTATCCTAGTCTGCATCTCCCCAAGGTAATACATAAAACCTGGCCTGTTAGTGGGCCCTGAGGACAGGAGTTGATGACCACTGCTCCAGAGTCTTGCAACTGTGCATAAACCTTCCATTCGGCCACCACTAACCAAT
This sequence comes from Aquarana catesbeiana, assembly GCF_042186555.1. Lineage (NCBI taxonomy): Eukaryota > Metazoa > Chordata > Amphibia > Anura > Ranidae > Aquarana > Aquarana catesbeiana. Next base: position 6,316,330 of record NC_133334.1, on the reverse strand, counting down.
GCTCACAAGCAGAAAACGGCTGCATTGGGCAGAAAAATACATGAAGACTAATTTTCAAACAGTCCTGTTCACTGATGAGTGCCGTGCAACCCTGGATGGTCCAGATGGATGGAGTAGTGGATAGGTTGGTGGACGGCCACCTCTTCCAACAAGGCTGCGACGTCAGCAAGGCGGAGGGTGGGAGTCATGTTTTGGGCCAGATTCATGGGAAGAGAGCTGGTTGGCCCCTTTAGAGTCCCCCGAAGGTGTAAAGATGACCTCTGCAAAGTATGTGGCGGTCTTGACTGACCACTTCCTTCCTGGTACAGAAGAAAGAAATATGCTTCCCGTAAGTCAAAATCATCTTCATGCAGGGACAATGGACCATCTCATGCTGCAAAGAATATCTCTGCATCAATGGCTGCTATGGGGATAAAAAAAAAAAAATATATAATATAAATAAATTATATATATATATATATATATATATATATATATATATATATCATATATATATATATATATATATATATATATAGTTCAAAGTTTGATTGAAATAGCTTTTGGATTTCAGTAAATACGCTGCAAACACCAAATGACAATTTTCAGTTCTTTACAACCTATAAAGTGTTTTGAAACTTACTGTGCGTAATAAATTTGGAACAGTGCATTGTAAGTTTTTTTTTTTATAATATATATAAAAAGTTATTAGGAGGTTTGTTCAATAACATTTGAATTGTACTCTTAATAGTTGATAACATGAGGATTATACTGACTGTTTACATCAATTATTTAGGTAAATGAGAGAAATATCATTGGCATAATAAATTGGAACAGGATGTAAGTGGGAGCACTTCTGACTCTGCACTTCAGCGAATGAACACAAGAAAAATAGTTAACCACAGACTACAGGGGACCCAGTTTACCTCTTCAGTTCTCTTCTTGTAACATGCACTCTTCTACCACTCCTGACAGCGGTGTCCTCTATCCTTCAACTATTATTACAATTGGAGGTATTTTCCCAACACTCTTTACAACCAAAATGGCTTGAGGTTATAAAAATTACACAAGTCCAGTTGAATACGACTTAACCACTACTAGAAGCTGCACGATTAATCGTTAGGAATCAAGATCACGATTCTTCCCCCCCCCCCCCCCCCCCCCCCGACAATCATTTTCCTAATTTTATGCAGAGTTCTCTGCTCAAGCTGACAAAAAAAAAAAAAAAACCCCACACACAACCCACCACAGGCAGTCTGCCAAGTATCACAACATTCCTGAACTATAAACACTTACGTTTTGCTCTTTAAATCAGTGGAATGAACTTCAGTCTGTAAATGAGGGAAGTTTAACCACTTAAAGACTAACCTTTTTCTGACACTTGTTGGTTTCAAGATGAAATCATTTTTTGCAGAAAATTACTTAGAACCGCCCCCAAACATTTTTTAAAGCAGAGACCCTAGAGAATAAAATGGTGTTTGTTGCAATATTTATGTCACACTGTATTTGCGCAGCGGTCTATCAAACACTATTTTTGGGAGGGGGGGGACAAATCAATCTTTTTTTGCTTAGAATGAAGATCACGATTCTCACGGCTTAACATCTTTTACATTATACCAAAAAAATTGGGCTAACTTTTACTGTTTTTCCTTGATAAAATTTCTCTTTTTTTTAACAAGGAAAAAAAACAGTAAAAAAAATTCTCAATTTTATTTGGTATAATGTGAAAGATGTTAAGCCGCGAGAATCGTGATCTTTATTCTAAAAGAAAATATATATATATATATATATATATATAATTTTCCCCCAGAATCGTCCAGATACCAACTAAACTTCTCAGCTGGTGCATGAATGCTGGGAGGCTCACCTGTGGTATACGGGACACACGCGGGTACAGGAATGCTGGGGAGTCCCCTTTGTGTACACAAGAGTCTAGAGGAGTCACTAAACAGGAACTTAGACCACCACCATGAGTCACAGGGATTCTCAGAAGGCAGCAGAATCTCTGAAGACTCATGAAGGAGTTGTTGCTTATGGTCGGGATCATGGACCATCTGTGCAGCCCACATACACACGATGTGCACTGGGAGAGTGAACCCGTGCAGGCTAGAGCTAATCTGGTATAGGGAAGCATAGAGATGGGGACCTTGGAAGAATACAGGACTCACAGGAGTGGTTGTAGATTGCTGGAGCAATGGGGTGGCTTGACTTACAGGCATCCAAGATACAGAAAACTGGCAAGAAACACTTACTGCACCGGGGAGCAGGGTTCACAGGCAGACAAGTATCTTCTAGTAGTAGAATGTGGAGCTTACAGAACAAAAGATATGTATGAGATACATGAAGTGGGTCCCTGAGGATTCCAGGACAGGAAGGATACTTTGTGATATTATCTGGGAATAACCCAATCTTCCTGCACAATGGAAGGGAGGGCCCTCTGAAGGGCCGAGGCGCAGAGTCTAAGGAACCACCCAGGTCTTCTCCAGAGCTCCTGATGGTGGAGATGGGTTGCGCTGCAGGCGATTCCCAGGTTGCGGTCCTCACTCACCCGAGCAGGGCAGCTACTGAGAAATAAGGGCTGATCAGCAGGTAAGAATCACTTCCAGTACTGGGGCACAGGGAATCACAGGACAACAGCCCCAAGCTGGCAAGTGTTCATAGAAGCATGTTGGAGGAGACACAGGACAACTAGAAATGAATGCAAAACAAACTGGAGTCTATGAGCAGGAATAGAGGGACACCAAGCAGGAGACTAGAAACACCCTGGGGACACCGAAGCAGACTTCAGACACAGGTGATGCCAACAGGTGGAATAAAGAAAATCACAGAGGTGCAGGAAGGCTGAAAGCTGGCAAAAAAAAAAAAAAAAAAAAGAGACGAAAGAGACGGAGGCACAAGGACACCAAAATGCTGAACGGACACAACAGGTGCAAGGATACAAGTGTCAAGTAGGACCACACAGCCACTGGGGACAGGCTGAAGACACTGGAAGTAGGGGAATCACACTGGCAGATGCTTGCAAACAGACATTGGGAATAAAGGGGGGGGAAATGCTAGCTGCAAGAGAACTAGAATATCAGGGGTCACTAGAAGTTTTTCATAAAGAACACTAGGAATAGGGATGAGCTTCGTGTTCGAGTCGAACCCATGTTCGACTCGAACATCGGCTGTTCGAATCGTTCGCCGAATTGCGAACGTTATGGGCCGTTCGCGACCGCTAAATTCGTGTGGCGCGTCACGGCCCATAATTCACTGCGGCATCGCAGTGCATTGCTGGCTGATGATTGGCCAAGCATGCACTATGACCCGCATGCTTGGCCAATCACAGCGCTGTCAGTAGAGAGAGCTGTAATTGGCCAAAGCCAGGGTGGCTTTGGCCAATTATGGCTCAGGGGGATTTAGTACACACCCCACACTATATAAGGCCGCCTGCACGGCGGCCCTGTGTAGTGTGTGTTCCGGTGTGCTGAGAGATAGAGAGAGAGAGAGAGAGTGTCATTTGATTTGAGTTAGATAGATTAGGCAGAACAGTCAGTCAGTTAGCTGCACTTACAGTGTATTGTGTATATATATGCATCCCAGGTGTTGCATATATATATATATATACACTGTATTCAGTTTAGCTAGATCCGTTCCTGTTATCTTCTATCTAGACTATTTACATTTAATGCAGTGCGTCCTGCTCACAGTGTTCAGCTAGATCCGTTCCTGCTATTTACATTTAGTGCAGTGCGTCCTGCTCACAGTGTTCAGCTAGATCCGTTCCTGTTATCTTCTAGACTATTTACATTTAGTGCAGTGCGTCCTGCTCACAGTGTTCAGCTAGATCCGTTCCTGCAATTTACATTTAGTGCAGTGCGTCCTGCTCACAGTGTTCAGCTAGATCCGTTCCTGCTATTTACATTTAGTGCAGTGCGTCCTGCTCACAGTGTTCAGCTAGATCCGTTCCTGTTATCTTCTAGACTATTTACATTTAGTGCAGTGCGTCCTGCTCACAGTGTTCAGCTAGATCCGTTCCTGTTATCTTCTAGACTATTTACATTTAGTGCAGTGCGTCCTGCTCACAGTGTTCAGCTAGATCCGTTCCTGCTATTTACATTTAGTGCAGTGCGTCCTGCTCACAGTGTTCAGCTAGATCCGTTCCTGTTATCTTCTAGACTATTTACATTTAGTGCAGTGCGTCCTGCTCACAGTGTTCAGCTAGATCCGTTCCTGTTATCTTCTAGACTATTTACATTTAGTGCAGTGCGTCCTGCTCACAGTGTTCAGCTAGATCCGTTCCTGCTATTTACATTTAGTGCAGTGCGTCCTGCTCACAGTGTTCAGCTAGATCCGTTCCTGTTAAATTCCTACTGACCGGCAGGCTTGTCTGGTTACAGTATATAAAGCTACCTGAAGAAAATTACAGGTGTTCTATTTGATCCTATTAGTACCACGGTCAGGCAGCTAGACTATTTACATTTAGTACAGTGCGTCCTGCTCACAGTGTTCAGCTAGATCCGTTCCTGTTATCTTCCTACTGACAGGCAGGCTTGTCTGGTTACAGTATATAAAGCTACTTGAAGAAAATTACAGGTGTTCTATCCCAGCTTAGTGCAGCTACAGGCCATTAGTATGTCTGGAAGGCCAAGAAGGAGAGGCAGACAGTCACAAGCCAATAAGAGAGGGCAAGCAGGCTCTGTGTCTAGTGCTGGTCGTGGAGACGGTGCATCCTCATCAGCACGTGGCCATGGGACACGCTTGGCCTTTTTTTCGGCAGCTGGCCATGTTGAGCCGCAACATGCGGAAGACTTGGTCGAGTGGATGACCAAGCCGTCCTCATCCTCCTCATCCTCTCTCACCCATGCCCAGGGTGCTTTGTCTGGCAAAGCAGCGGCCTCTTCCCTCAGCTCAATGTCATCAGTGACTCCTTCCCTAGCTCCACCATGTCCTCATGAGGATTCCCTCGAACTGTTTGACCACAGTGTTGGGTACATGCTCCAGGAGGATGCCCAGCGTTTGGAAGGCTCTGATGACGATACTGAGCTCGATGAAGGCAGTAACATGAGCGCGGACAGAGGGGGTGCCCAAGAAGGACAGCAATCTGGCAGTCATGCTCCCCCTGCTGCAGCATACTGCCAGGTTTGCTCCAGTGATGAGGAGGGAGGGGATGATGAGGTCACTGACTCAACGTGGGTGCCTGATAGGAGAGAGGAGGAGGAGGAGGCGGCAGCACATCACCAACGAGGCAGGATGCCCTCCAGGGGCCAGCCTAAGGGCAGCACATTGACTGCATCACACCCCAAAGCTCCACATGTGCAGGGCGCTGCAGTCTCTGCGCGTTATTCAAAAAGTTCTTTGGTGTGGGCCTTTTTTGAGACGAGTGCATCAGATCGCACCGCTGCTATTTGCAACATATGTCTCAAGCGTATCTCGCGTGGCCAAAATATCTCCCGCTTGGGTACCACATGCTTGACCAGACATATGTTGACCTGCCATGCAGTTCGTTGGCAAGCGTATCTAAAAGACCCACACCAAAGAACAAAGAGGATCTCTCCTTGCTCCTCATCAGCTGAGATTTCCAACCCCACTAGACCTTCAGTCCTCTCTGAGACCTGCAGTGAGAGGAATGAAGGTGTAGAATTAGGTGTGTCACAGCCAAGTACTTGTGGGCAATCTGCTTTTGGTACACCGACGTCAGATTGTACCAGGCAAATTTCCCTGCCCCAGCTGCTGCACCGCCGAAAGAAGTTTGCTCCCAGCCATCCACATGCCCAGCGGTTGAATGCTAGCTTGGCAAAATTGCTAGCACTTCAACTGCTGCCTTTTCAGTTGGTAGACTCTGCCCCCTTCCGTGAGTTTGTGGAATGTGCGGTTCCTCAGTGGCAGGTACCCAAACGCCACTTTTTCTCACGGAAGGCGATTCCGGCTCTCTACCGGCATGTGGAAGGCAATGTCCATGCCTCGCTGGACAGGGCGGTCAGCGGTAAGGTGCATATTACCGCTGACTCATGGTCCAGCAGGCATGGACAGGGACGTTACCTAAGTTTCACGGCGCATTGGGTGACTCTGCTGGCAGCTGGGAAGGATGCAGGACAAGGTGCAGTAGTGTTGGAGGTTGTTCCGCCACCACGCCTCCAAAATGCTGATTGTGACACACCTCTCTCCTCCACCCCCTCCTCTTCTTCTTCCTCCATGGCCTCTTCCTCGGAACCAGCGGTGCTCCGTAGGCGTTCAAGGGGCTACGCAAGTACGCAGGCCAAAAGATGCCATGCGGTGCTTGAGCTGGTGTGCTTGGGGGACAGGAGCCACACTGGGGCAGAGGTTCTGTCAGCTCTGCAGGGGCAGGTTCAGAGGTGGTTGACGCCACGCCAACTTAAGGCAGGAATGGTGGTTTGCGACAATGGCACCAACCTCCTCTCTGCCCTCCGACAGGGACAAATGACCCATGTGCCCTGTTTGGCTCACGTCCTTAACTTGGTGGTGCAGCGGTTCTTGGGCAGGTACCCGGGCTTACAGGATGTCCTGAGGCAGGCCAGGAAAGTCTGTGTGCATTTCCGCCGGTCATATAATGCCAGTGCTCGGCTGACGGACCTCCAAAAGGAGTTTAACCTGCCCAAGAACCGCCTAATCTGTGACATGCCCACCAGGTGGAACTCAACGTTGGCCATGCTGCAGCGGCTGCACACGCAGCAGAGGGCCATCAATGAGTACCTGTGCGACTATGGCACCAGGACAGGGTCAGGGGAGCTTGGTTTTTTTTCCCCACGCCAGTGGGCCATGATCAGGGATGCATGCACTGTCCTGTCACCATTCGAGGAGGCCACGAGGATGGTGAGCAGTGACAGTGCATGCATCAGTGACACTGTCCCCCTTGTCCACCTGTTGGAGCACACGCTGCGTGGAATAATGGACAGGGCACTTGAGGCAGAACAGAGGCAGGAAGAGGAGGACTTCCTTAGCTCTCAAGGCCCCCTTTATCCAGACAGTGTTCCTGCGTGCCCGCCGATCACACAGGAAGAGGACGAGGAGGAAGAGGAGGAGGAGGAAGATTGTGTCAGTATGGAGGTGGAGCCTGGCACTCAGCATCAGCAGCAGTCTTTAAGGGATCAGTCCCAAGAAACACATGGACTTGTACGTGGCTGGGAGGAGGTGGCTGCGGACCATGTCGTTCTTAGTGACCCAGAGGACTCCGGACCGAATGCCTCAGCAAACCTACGCTGCATGGCCTCCCTGATCCTGCAAAGCCTGCGTAAGGATCCTCGTATTCGTGGTATCAAGGAGAAGGACCAATACTGGCTGGCAACCCTCCTTGATCCACGTTA